>NC_068982.1:58929613-58935779 GCF_001194135.2 Octopus bimaculoides | reverse complement strand
ACAACGACTCAGTAGGCATCAAAGGTTATGAGTTTATGTCTGTTTGAATTCAAGAACGGAATGAAGTGAATCTCAAATATACTACATAAAAAAAAATATGGAATATTTAGCTCAAGTTAAGCCGCAAGAAATCTAAATGTTTTAATCATTATTCGCCCAGTAAGCTGCAGTTGCTCCTTAGCTATAAACACACGCACACGCTCGCACACACATACACACACACACACATACACACACACACACACACACACACATACATACATATACCGCACACGCACATATACGCGCACACAGGCCACGCGCTCATATATACGTATGAGACGGTATCAAAAAGTTCCCGGACTAGTTAGGTAAATAAGTTAATTTTTATCAAACATAAGTTTTAACATCAACATCTCCCAAACAGCCACCCTGCGCAGCAATACACCGGTCCCAGCGTTCTTGCTGCGTTTGGAATCCGGCCTGGAAGTCGTGTTCCGTAAGCGAGTCGAGGACCTTCTGCAATTCGCTCCGGATCTCGAAAATAGTGTTTAAACGGCAACCTTTGAGCTGCATTTTCATCTTAAAGAGATGGAAGTCCGCAGGTGCTAAATCTGGCGAATAGGGCAGATGTAGAAGAGATACCGTGTTGATTTTGGCGATAAACTCATGAGTGAGGAGAGCTCAATGACAGGGTACATTGTTGTTGTGAGGAATTCAATTCCTAGCGTTCCATAGCTCCGGTCGCTTTCACCGAATGTCCTCCCTCAAACGCTTCAAAACGTTGCAGTAGAACTATCGATTGACGGTCTGGCCCTGGGGGGCGAATTCTCGTATACATACATATGCATACGAGTACATATGCATACGAGTACATATGCATACGAGTACATATGCATACGAGTACATATACATACGAGTACATATGCATATACATCACACACACAAATATATATATAATATATTTAATTATTAATTAATTTATTTATTTATTTATAGCCAAGGTAATGAAACTCTCATTATAAATGAAAGATGAATTCAGTATCTTGTAGGCCCACCCGATTAGGTTTGATTATATTATCAATGGCAGCTTGGTACACGTTAATCTACCCCTCGGTCAATGTTTCTTTCAGCTCTGTCATTAATGTAATTTTTGACGGTCTTCCTCCGCATCCTGTTATCAAAATGTTCCCATGTATGTTTTATTGGATTTGAGCAACTCTTTTTTAGACATTTGATTCCGTGACTTTCTTCTATGCGGCTCCGTGTTTTTCAAAAAGAAGGATCTCATCAACTTCTACTTTGGATCAGGTGAGTTGTAGACACTTTTCAAGTATTTGATAGTACTTTGCGTCCTTGAAATGATTTTCAACAAAAATGTGATCTGGTCTACCTGTCACCCAAATTTCCTCCTTGTTTATTTATGTTTAACTCTTTCTTGTAAACAATCCAGCTCTATAATTTAATTTTGTTGCACCATGTATCTGCCTTGAATTGGAAAACTGGCAGAATGTGTTTTTGTCAGACGACTAAAACTCGTCTTCCACGTTGCAGAACTTCTCAGAGTTGCTGAACCATTTGCCCTTCTTAGCTTTTGAAGCCACTAACTTCTTTCTTGTATGATTTCGTTTACACCCATAGAACTTGCATGTCGAAGTTTAATAACTCAACTTATCAACTGCCCAATTTGTCTCTTTAGAAACTATTTGTAGCCTTCCTGATTTTTTCTTTACGAAGCAGAGTTTTTACTCAGTTCAGATACTATATTATACATTGTTCGATTAATAATACCGAAAAATTGAACTATTTTCCAATTGGACTTTCCACATTGATACAAGCCGATGGATTGCCTTCGTGTAAATTCATCAACTTTTCCCCGGAAGGTTTCGTTGCTGAGTTTTCATCAGATAAAAGTTCCAATTAACGAGAGAGAAACTGAATTTTAATATCTGGTTTTCTTTTTTTATCCGTCTCTTTCACCGAACCCTTAGTTAAGAGGGCACAAACAAGCACCAGCTATCAGGCGGTGAAGGAGCGTGAGCAAGCACAGATACAAAGACACACACATACACACACACACATACACACACACACACACACACGCACACACACACACACACACACACACACACACACACACACACACACACACATACACACACACATATACGATAGGCTTCCACACAGTTCCCATCTAGGAAATTCATTCACAATCCATTAGTCGGCTTAGAGCTAAAGTAGAAGTATCTAATTCAAGGTACCACACGGTGAACTGAACATGAAACCAGTGATTGCAAAGGCGAGCTTTCTAATCACATATGCGTACGCATGCACGCGTGCGCGCGCCCCCATACATATGAAAGCATGCGGAAAAAGTAGTACAGAACCATAGTAACTTGGTAAACGTACTGTGCCTCTTTCAGGGCTGCTAATCTACCTTGTTATCCACCAATACGTTCTTTCCTCTTTGCCATTCCAATTATTTATAATAACTATAACTGTTAATCTCAGTAAGATCCTTCGACAAGGAACTAAGCGAAACTATGTAAAATTAACCGATCAAAAATTATGGAGCACCTGAAAAATTCTTGAATTAACAGAAAGCTAATGACCAATGGAGAATTCAGATTGATTTTTTCCCCGATTATAGTTTGGTTTCTGGAGTTATATGAAGTATTCTTCCTTTATATTTTTTTATTTGTAAGTTGCTTATTTCGGTAAGTTTAGTATATCTCCGTCTTGACTCTTTGCCTTCACTTCAATTATGGTTTACTTTTAGTGTTTAACATTTTTGTTTAAGTCATTCGATAGTAAAAGGTTTGCATCTATTTTTGGTTTGATGTCTGCTACTAAAGGAAATGGACACTTGTGTTCTCTCCCCAAAACCGAAAGATTATTTCCCCTCTGCGATAAAGGTCATAGCTTGAGGACCATTAAAAGGAAGCTGAAAGAGAGAAAATTACAGAGCCCTCTTAAGCACCGTATCTGGAATAGTCCATTGAAATCAATAAAGAGTATAGGCAGCCAGAATGAGCGACGTCGTATGAGCCAACGAAATAGCATCTACGCAGTTGCTTGGCCTGCTAGAAATAGCAGCCAGTTCTCTTCCAAATCACTTTATGCTATCTTTAAAAAGGGAAAACTTATCGGTTTAGTTATGACAAAGTAAAAACGTAATGGCTGGAACCTCTTTGTGTGTGAGTTTTATATCTAAGAGAAAGAAAATAATTCAATGCTTTTATTTTTGGTTGGTGATTTTCCTTCATTATATCAGAACGGTGAATTTGATGTTTCGCTGACGATGTCATAATAAGAATCCTGGTTTGTCAGGGATTATCTTCCGTGCTTGCTAATGTAAGTAAAATTATATGAGCCATCAATAAATATTGTTTAAATCCCACCACATAATTATTTCTCACTAACGTGGTAAATAGCTTGCTTACCAACCACATGGTTCCTGGTTCAGTCCCACTGCATGGCACCTTGGGCAAGTGTCTTCTATTATAGCCTCGGGCCGACCAAAGCCTTGTGAGTGGATTTGGTAGACGGAAACTGAAAGAAGCCCATCGTATATATGTATATATATATATATATATATGTATGTGTGTTTGTGTGTCTGTGTTTGTCCCCCCACCATCGCTTGACAACCGATGCTGGTTTACTTACGTCCCCGTAACTTAGCGATTCGGCAAAAAAGAGACCGATAGAATAAGTACTAGGCTTACAAAGAATAAGTCTTGGGGTCGATTTTCTCGACTAATGGTGGTGCTCCAGCATGGCCGCAGTCAAATGACTGAAACAAGTAAAAGAGTAAAAGAGAGTATATTATGTGCGTGTGTGTGTGTGTGTTTATGTGTCTGTGTTTGTACCACAACCATCGCTTGACAATCGATGTTGGTGTGTTTACATCCCCGTAAACTAGCGGTTCGGCAAGAGACCGATAGAATAAGTACTAGGCTTACAAAAAATAAGTCCTGGGGTCGATTTGTTCGACTAAAGGCGGTACTCCAGCATGGCCACAGTCAAATGACTGGAACAAATAAGAGAATAAAAGAATATTTGATATTCCCCGCATTTAAGTATATTAACCCTAATTTAATAATAATATCGCATAGCAACAGTAAGCTGACAACTATTTCCTTATTGAAAACTTTCTTTGACTATAAATGCACAAAGAAATGCATCCACACACAAACATACACAACCCTCCTCACACCACCATCACCACCATTTGGTGTTTGAAAAAATACGATTCGTGCTAAAGAAAACAATTTCTCTTAAAATGCCTTCCGAGGAGTGAATGTCCCTCTAGTTTTTCTTGTACCTAATGTTATTGCTGCTGCAGCCGTTCTTACCGCTGTTGCTGTAGCTGCTGCTGTTTGTGGTGGTGATGAGCTGGTGGTGGTAGTGATGGGGTGGCAGTGTGTTGTTTCTCACCAAATCAGAAGCACTCCAACCGTGACTGTCCCGTAGTTTCAGTGGTTCAGCACTACATGTTCTATTGCGGGATATACTTATTTCGGGTGTAATTTGAGGGACATGTCTAGCTATTTGGAGATCAAGTGACCTAGAGCTTTCCTCATCGACTGGAATGTTCATCAGAATATAAGTCTGTATGGAATGCATGCGAATCTTGACAGAGTCCATCGTCTTTCCAGTGGTTCGATCTCCAGAACTATTTTACTTATTTCAAATAATAGAATCTACGCCGCAATCCGGATTATTCAGTGGTAGTTTCGTGTAACAAAGCATATACAACAGCAGACAAATAAATATGTCACCCAAAAGACGATCGAAGAATATGGCAATTGGAAACAAACATGAATAAAAGCATAAAGAGTTTATCAGGCTGATAGAATAATCAATATACAGGTACTAGTGCTCTATAATTAATAAGTATAGCTTATCCAGAATTTCCTATAAGTAAACGTCTTGGGTTCATTGACAAGTTAGTTATATTTTACTAGCTTTTCTTCCGCCAAAAAGTAAATATAAGAAATGGACAGAAAAAATACATGATAATAAATTGATTAAATGATTCTGAAAAGGAGGAGGGGAAAAAATCACAATTGCAGAATATTATTAACTCCTTTTGTTTCCCCCTCTCCGAACACTTTCTTAGAATGATAAAAACACGACATTATGTAGCATAAAATATACAATAAAAAGGTTTATATGGACAAAATGAATAAATAAATAAATACAAATAAGCATCAGGTATGATTATTATTTCGAAAGTTACTGCAAGGTGGCCTGCTGAAAGACATGCATGGGTGCAGATCTTTTGTGTTATCCAACTCACTGAATAGAGGTATGCTGATGTGGACATCAGAAGAGTGATGTAAGTGGACTGGAGATGCGAGGCAGATGAAGTTAGCAAAAGGCGACATTGGGAGAAAAATGACATGCTCAGGGAATTAATATTCTGCTATAATAAAGGTGTTCTATGAATTCTTGTCGAGAAACTTGGTTTTCATCGGAGTGTCAAAAGTATGTTGTGCTTTTGTGACTGTAATTATATAAATATGTAGAGAAGATATAAAGAAAGAAATACGGCGAGTGAAAAAAGTTATGTGAGGAGGTGGCGTTGAGAAAATGCAGGAGAAAGGAATAAAAAAACGTGTGTGAGGAACAGAAGTTATGTAAATAATAAAGGAAGATGAAGAGTAATATAAGGGGATACTTATAGAGGGAAATAAAGGAGAAAGACAGAAAGCAAGGAAAGAACTGAGAAAAATTAGGTTAGACAGAAAAGAGAGATAAGGACGTAGACAGTGTTAGAAAGATGTCGGGAGAAAAAGAAAGAGAATGCAAGTAAAAGAAAGAAACGATATAAAGGGAGAGAAAGTGAGAGAGAGAGAGAGAGAAATAGACTGAGAAAAATGGCGGCGGGTATAGGATTATATTGCGAGAGATAGATTTATAGACATGAGAGAAAAAGTAGGATCGACAAAAAAAAATAAACCTATGGATGCATGTATGCGCGCGCGTTTGAATGTGGATTGCGCCGAAATTGCAATGGTTTCCAATTGACAACTGATGAAGAGTTCAGATTTGTGCACAACCGTTTGAACAATATATTCATTTTACTGCATATTTCCTTGTTCGTTCGTACTTCTTTCGTGATATCTATTTATCTATCTATATATATATATATATATATATATATATATATATATATATATAT
>NC_068982.1:58925350-58929584 GCF_001194135.2 Octopus bimaculoides | reverse complement strand
ATATACCTATCTATCTCTATCCGTCCGACTGTGTATGCATGTATGTATATATATATATATATATATATATATATATAATGTACTGTTCCGTGATTATATGTGGTTTGTGCCTGATGAATATGTTAAGAACCTTTATATTGAAGTTCAAATCTTGTTGTGGTTGATAGCTTCTTTCATCGTTTCCGGCTTGATGAAATAGGTGGCAGTCAACAATTTAGATCCATATAAACGACTATAATCCTCACCTAAAATGTTAGTCCTTTGTCTAAGTTCGAAGTCAGTAATACCTATCGAACTATCTTCTCAGTATGGCTTCTGTCGTAATGAAATTAATCATTTGGACCAGTAGATCTCAACCATTTTGTATCTATAGACCCCTTTACTTGCTACTTTATTCTCGTGGACCTTCATAGATATTTGGTGTTTAAAAAACTAATTTTATAGATATCGTTTTCATAATTCCTATTTTGATAGTCACTCATTCACTTGTGTCGGCTGATCTATGTAAAATGCCAGAGAAAGAAAGCTAACCGTTTCTTGCATTAAACACATTTAAATCAAAACTTTTCATGGACTTCTTTTCATACTACTGTGAATCCCCATTTTACTATTTCGCAAGAGTGGACCCCTCCGAAATCTTATATGAACCCATAAGGGTTCACCAGCTGAGAACCACTGATTTAGATAAAAAGGAAAAGTAGAACAGAAATGAGCAGCAAATGAAAGAGAACAAGTGTGAAAGTGTAAGAGGTGAAGAGATAGGAAGTATGAAACAATAGTAGAAAGAACAGGGGATGGCTCACAAATTATCTCGTATTTATTTAGTTTTTCACCATTAAGACAATATTATTGGTTAGTCTCAGGTCAGCAATGACTGAATAAACCTATGATGAAAGACTTCCCAAGTGTTACCATCTTCCTCTCTACTTGATAACTGTGACGCTATGACTGATGTAATAAGGTAGTAGGATGATATTCTAGAGGTTTAATAATGTTGATGGCATACCTATACGAACTTTGTTTCCTCATAGCTTACAGGAACATAGGTATTTTATAATAAATTTTTTTACAAATACTTTTCAGATCATGTAGATTACGATTATATTGCAATTTAACGTAAAAAATCTTTTAATTTGTTAGTTCATACACATGCATTCTGACACACATCACATATATGTATATCTATAAAATGAGATTTGAAATTTTAAAAAATTATGTGAGGTGTGTTAGTATGTATACGTGTGCGCTCACCAGTTTTTCTTTTCAACATTAAATTCTATTTAATCGCAATTTCCACCATCTGAAAGAAATTTGTAGAATATTTTATTAAAATATGCCAATTTTTCTAAAAGTTATGAGGAAACAAAGTCGACTTGAGTAAATTATTCGAAACTCTTTCCCCACCTACGAAAAAACTTTCCATCACAAATTCGATATAATCGAAATCTATACCACCTGGTGGGTACTTGTAGAAAACTTCATTGACAATGTCCATAATTCTGAAAGTTATGAAGAAACAAAATCGGGACGGGTACACTTGCATAGATATGCTATTTAGTGATGTAAGGGTAAAAACCTCCTTCAGTCAGGGATGACCATAGGATTGCAACCAGAAAGTTACACCCCCGAGGGAAAGCCCGGACAAGGTTGTTTATGGAAGACCAGCAGTCGCCCATGCATACCAGCCTCCCCTCTCCACACCACTGATGTTACCCATGGGAAAGGCAAAGGCCAATACATCTTGGCACTAAGTAACGTTGCAACTCATTTCTATAGGTGAGTGAAGTGGAGCAACGTGAAATAAAGTGTCTTGCTCAAGAACACAACACACAGCCCAGTCCGAGAATCGAACTCACTACCTCATGATTGTGGACCCGACTCTCTAACCACTGAGCCAATCGCCTTCAACATTTAGAGATGTAGTAGAGTAGAATTGTAATAGGGGAATGTATTGGTGTAATATTCTACAGTGATAGTGTAGTGATGTAATAGTATTGGTATCATATTGTAATAGGACTATAATTCTACAGGCGTGTTATTGTTGCTTACTCCCATGTCAACCTTCATTGAGCAAACTTATGATCTTAGACAGTCCAACCATAACCATCGCGGCTTTTAGAGGTATGCAGACATTAATTAATGTCTCCTGTTCATTGAGGCGGGTTATTTCAGTAGGTTGAGTTCGTTATGTAAGGGCTCCCTCGTTAGTTCTGCTTTTCGTTCTACTGCATCTGGTATGGAGGCCCCAACTGCAGTTCAAGGAGTTTTGGGGAGCATGAGCTTACACCTTAGTTGTTAATACTCCCCGGTTCACTCTGGACAAGGATAGCAGTGCCTGTCAAGGGCCCCAGTTATGAGTCAGCAGAAAATGGTCTTGTGGTTAAGAAAAGAATACAAAACTTAAAGAAGGAGAAGGAGGGATGATCCTTAGATATGTCTCCCACCGTATTATCGGTGATAGACATGTTCTGATGCCATGTGAACCAGCCTTCTGCTTGGGGATGAAATGGGTCCTGTACCTCTAAGGTAAATCCAGAAGCGAGAACAAGATACTAACGCAGCAAACTGTAAATAGAACATAACTACAGCAATTCACTGTTGCATATTTCCAGAGGCAAAAAAAAAAAAAAATATCATCAGTTTTCGGTCTTTGGTAAGGAAAACCACAGCCGCTAACCCCTGAAAAACAAATGCGGCACGCAGAAGGTAAAAGAGTAGAATGTGTCAGTACCTGTATGAATTTCTCTTATGTGCGGTGTTCAAGCTTTTTCTCGAATTGATCGTAATGGAAGCAAAACAAAATGTCGACTTCCATGTGCTAATTTTTATGAAGTGCAATGGCGGACAGAGATGGACAGAATAGGTGAGGATGCGTCATCATTGTTGACTTCCAGATTAGTAAAAGCAATCTCAATACGTGTACGTGTATTTGCACATGCGTTTGTGTATTTGTACACATGTGTGTATGCATGTGTGTGTGTAGTGGTGGTGGGGGCAGAGATGTAGATATTATATGCTAACGTTGTGATATGTGACAAAGCATCTGAACATATAAATAAATTTTCTTTTTAAAGAAAACATTTATAGCCTGACTCTAAAACAATTAGGGGTATATGATCTCTGGAGGGAAATATGGGAGATGTCCTACTTCACTTACTCACCTCATCCGTCACCCAAAACCCTCGCTTTCTCGTTCGCAGCATATACACGTGTGTGTGTGTGTGTGTGTGTGTGTGTGTGTGTGTGTGTGTGTGTGTGTGTGTGTGTGTGTACGTGTGTATGATATATTAACTTGAAGCACATAGAGTTAACACATATAATCAACAGGATGATCGGCCGCCTTAGCAAACAGGCGACAATGTAGGCGAACATTAGGTATGAGAGAGATAGTGTGATAGATATATAGATAGATAGATAGGCAGATAGATAGATAGATAGATAGATAGATAGATAGATAGATAGATAGGTATGTAGATAGGTATGTAGATAGATAGGGAGGGAGAGACGAAGGGGGAAAGAGAGGAAAGGGAATAATGACTGTATTCCGTAAGACATGGTAACATGGCTGACAGATATACGAAAAGAAGGACAGAAATAGAAAGATACACATACAGAGACACACAGGGAGGCAAAGAGTGTGCGTGAGAGAGTAAGGAAGGGAAAGAAAAGAATGGACGAGATTAAGGACATTTTTATGACACGAAAAATCAGACTAATATGGCTGACAGAAATCCTGGAAAAGAGATGAATACACAGACAAAAAGACAAGAGTTAGAAAGGAAAGGAAGAGATGAAATAGAAAGCGAGAGAGAGAGGGGGAGAGTGAAAAGGAGAGTAACTGTGTGTATGAGCGTGTATTAGTATATGTGAGAGAAAGGGAGATGAAACGATAGTTAGATAAAAGTCAAATACACAAGCCAGGCATAGTTGGACAGTCAGACAGACGTACAGGATATACATGGACAGTCAGGGTAAATGAACCGATAAAATTCCAAACGGAGGCAGCTGGCATCTCAGTGACAACGAATATATAGGCACACATGCCCGCGCGCACACGAACGCACGAAGACACACACACACACACACACACACACACACATAAACACACACACACACGCACACATATATATAATTATTTATATGCACATACATACAATGTAATCGTACATCTGTATAAACATATACATGTTTGTGTGAGTAATGAGTAATATATATATATATTATATATATATAT
>NC_068982.1:58920824-58925002 GCF_001194135.2 Octopus bimaculoides | reverse complement strand
TATATATATACATATATATATATATGCATATGTGTATATATATATATAAATAAACGTACACACACACGTGTATATATAAATATATATACGTATGTATATATGTAATCATACATAGATAAGTATATGTGTATATATATATGTATGTAAACATACATAGGTATGTATGTGTATATATGTATATATATATGCATATAAACATACATAGATAAGTATAGGTATATATATATATATATGCATGTATTATGTATATGTATATACATATATGTATGATATATATATATATATATATATACATACTCATACACATACATATATATATATATGTATATATATGCATATATACATACGTGTATGTACATACTTACATCTATAATGGAGAGAGAGAGAGAGAGAAACAGGCAGATAGACAGAGAGAGAGTGTGCAGTGCACGCGAGAAGAAAATTCTATTTAAGGAGTTTTGATGAAAGATATTAAAGAGCAGGCTAAAGGGAGATGAATCCATTAGAGTATGCATGGTATCATTTGATCACATTCAGAAAAGTGAATGACAAAAATATGCAGGTCTATAGCTTCTGGCTAAACTATCAAGAACGGAGAAGATTAGCATCTGAAGGCTGGATAACATGGGTCCTACTTAAATATGGTGCATGTTGGTGTTGTGTCAGTGGATGGACGGAGAGATATGTGTGCATATATATATATATATATATATATATATATATATATATATATATGTATATATATATAGGTGTTTTGTGTATGTATACGAGTACGTATGTGTAACGTGTGCTATCACGTTCATTGTGTCCATACCCTTCTTTTCTTTTGTATACATATATATATATCATGCGCGTTTGGGTACATATGTATATATTGACATTTATGTATGTATATGCATATATCTGCCTAATAAGGTATACATATATGTATGTATATATATATGTGTATGTGTATATTTATATATATATATATATATATATATATATATATATATATATATATATATATACACACATGTATAGCTATATTTATATGTATATATATATATATATATATATATTTATATGCATGCATGCATATGTATATATATAGACATGCATATATATATGTATATATACATACTTGTATATATATGTATATATATATGTGTATATATATATTTACATATATATACGTGCACAAATATATATATACATATATACATACATATATATACATATATATGTATACATATATATGTATATATACATACATGTATATATATGTATATATATATATTTATATTTATATGCATATATGTATATATATATATACATGCATGTATATTTACATATACATGCATATATATGTATATATATGCATGCATATGTATATATACATATATATACAAATACATAATATACGTATATATATATACACATGCATACATATGTCTGTGTGTGTGTGTGTGTGTGTGTGTATACATGTTTTAATATATATATATGTATGTGTGCATATAAATGTTTTAATATATATATATGTATGTGTGCATATAAATATATACATATATTTATGTATGCACATATATATATATCCACATATGTATATATATATGCGTATAAATAATCAGTACATGATATATATATATGTATGTAAGTATGTATGTTTGTTTCTATCCATATATGTATGTTTGTATAATGTACAAATACTGTATGTGTATAATGGTTAATAAATTGCTGAACAAGACCCATGTTGAGAAATAGTGTGACAGTCCACTGCTTCGACCTAATATGTCTCACCATCTGCCTTACACCGCCATCTTTCTCTCTCTTTGTCTCATATATATATATATATATATATATATATGTATATATATATATATGTACGTACGTACATATATTATACATAACGCATATATATACATACATACATGTTCCCTTTTCACTTTTCTCGTAGCTTCAGGTTAAACGTACATGTGGTTGATGAGATCCAATACATCAAAACAGTCATCTCTCCTGCAATTTCTCGCCTTTCTGCTTGCTAGATTTTGTATATTGCTCAACTTTTATTTGTATGTATGTACGTATGTATGTATTGTGTATGTATATGAATATATATATATGTATGCATGATACATACATTATATATATATATATATATATATATATATATATATATACAGACATATATATATAGTCTTATGTATGATACTTGTTCTTTTATTATTATATATGTCTGTATACACACACACACACACACACACACACACACACACACACACACACACACGCACACATACATACATATATTTATGTATACACACCTATGCACATAAACATATGCCTTCACCAAGGAAACTAGTAATGGCGTACTTTGCTGAAAATTGTATTTGTTTATGTTGTAAATAAAATTTCTTAGCTTGGTATGCGGTTATAAAGGAGTTTCCGAAACGTTTCGGACAAATTCGTTTTTTTATAATGAAATATTTTTGTGTGTCCTTTCTGAACAAAACATGGAAAATATTGAAAAGTTATGTCAATCTTTCCACTGCACGAAAAGGGATTTTATGTACAACTTTCTCGAGAACTTAAGTCACAACGCCATACGAATTGAAATGATTTTAGACATATAGTACAAGACATCACGTCCAACGATATAACGATTCTGCTAATCCACTGCCTGATGCTGATAATTTATCCATCGGCCCCGGGGGAAAGCAATGTTGATCTCGGCATGATTTAAACTCAGAATGCAAGAAGCCAGTGTATATACCACAACGCACGTCATCCTATGTTCTAACGACTCTTCGAATTCGCCGACTTCAAGAAGGCTGGTAGAGTCTGATTCATTCCAAACCGTTTAGTTTTTCTTCGTTAGAGTATTCCTATACAATAGTGTTAAGGTCGGTCGGTGCTGAGAGCCATTCTCTCAAGAAACAAATATTTCCATTTGAAATTATATATCGGGTTCTTTGCCTTAATTTGTATTCCTAGTTTTCTTTTTTATGAAAATATAAAACAAAACACACACACACACACATAGTTGAAAAACAAAAGACGAAGACAGGTGTATGAACAACAAGCAGGTGTATTAGTTTGATGCTCGGGAAAGTGAAAAAGTCTTTTACTTTTTGAGCCTACGCTTTTCAACAGAAAGGAATAAGAGAAAATAAATAGAGAATTAAAAAACTTGTGGATTTAGCGATCATATATATATATACATATATATATATATACACACACACACATATCAAAGATAATACTTCGCTGAAAAAGTTTAATAAAACTGAAACATTGTGAACTCTACCACTAAAATCAGACTCATTCTTCGTTGCATTGCTCATATTACATTTTTAATCAGTTTCAATCGATTAAAATGTCTTGGTTCATTACATTGAGTATGTTAATACCGACCTTTTGTTGCATGCCGATCGTTATCCACGACCTATTTTCTAGTCCTATAATATACAAATAATTTGCTAATCTTAACTCCTTAAGTGTTCTGTTGAATTGTTATTTGCCTAAAGTTAGTTGTTTAAAATTGGTAGCGAAGTATCTCTGCTATAATTTCTAAGGAGCCAATATGAAGTAGAATAATGTAGCAATCATTCTTCTTTAATCTTGTAACCAAAACATAGGTTGATGTGCTGGAGCAAAATGGAATCTTTCCTGATTATATAAGTGTGAAATTATGTGAGATTAAAAATGGCTGTACGAATTAGTTTGACAGGTAAAGGTGCATGTTTAGTCAGGGTAGAAGAAAAATAGGGAGGGAGGGCAATAGTTTACATCAAAGGTAGGAAAAGCAGAAGGAGATGGAAAGAACATCACATGACAGCAGACCAAAGATTCAAGGTCTTTTAGTAACTGATGTGAACAGATGGTTTGGAGATATTATTGCAACTGCTACTGGTGTTGTTTTTGTTGTTGTTGCTGCAGCTGTTGCTGTTGCTGTTGGGTTGTTGATATTTAAGCCATCTTACCCACAATCTAGAAGACTTATGATCAAGCATTTTTTATTTTTTATTTAGGCATGTTCCCAGGATTCAACATATATACACCGTATATTATCATATATATATATATATATATATATATATATATATATAATCACTCATGCCCAGTTGTTTTCCCAGGTGATAAGGTGTGATTTGAGGAACATTTGGCTCCTATTTCTATCAGTTTCAGTGATCGCTAAA
>NC_068982.1:58918361-58920074 GCF_001194135.2 Octopus bimaculoides | reverse complement strand
ATATATATATATATATATATATATAGAGAGAGAGAGAGAGAGAGAGAGAGAGATGTGTGTGTGTGTGTCTGTGTTTGTCCCCCGTCAGCGCTTGACAATTGGCGTTGGTGTGTTTACGTTCCTGTAACATAGCGGTTCGGCAATAGGGAGCCGATAGAATAAGTACCAGACTTAAAAAAAAAAAAACTAAGTACTGGGGTCGATTCGTTCTACTAAAAAAATTTCAAGTCGGTGCTCCGGTATGGCCTCAGCCTAATGACTGACACAAGTAAAAGGTTAGAAAGTTAAGAAGAACATGAACAACAACAACAATAATAACAAGAAAATCTATCATAAGCAATCCCCATCGATTTGTTATCCAAAGAAGAATTTCAAACAAAATATCAATAACTTTGATTAAACGCTTCCAGAAATTACTGTTGTCACAATGTGTGCAGCGCGACCTCTATAGCTGAAATAATAATGTTCATCTTTGACAAATCTAACGAATAATAAGCGAAAATAACTTCCAATGTCACTTTTCCATGTTTTCTTGGAGAAATTCATCAGAAGTAATCTGCAATAATTCAATTTATTTCCGTTACCATATATTCAGGAATTCTTGGTTAGTCAAAGAAGAACGGTTTTGCACCAATACATGTGTGTGTATGTATGTGCGTTTGTGTGTGTATGTCTGTTCTTACATGATTGCACACACAGATGAAAATATTTATATACACATGTGTTCGTAGATTTATGCTCACACACACATTCAGACATATAAAGATGCATAGATAAAAACATATATACACACGCATATGCACACTTATATATATACGCACATGCATTTACACACACGCACACGCATGAATGTGTGTGTTTGTATATAGTTGCATAAATACATGCATACACACACACACATATGTACAACATGCATGCAAACACATGGACATATATACATTCATACATACAAATATATACATACACACGCACGTACAGATATACATATACACACATCCAAGTAATTTATAAACCAACAATAACAGATAAACACAATATGGCATTGTGGTTTGTTAATTTGCGAGTCGCTTTATTGTCATCCTTCATTGAAGACTGAGAGAAAAGTCTTCCACGACCTGACGCATAATTTCATTATGGCGGAAGGCGTCGTCAGCCGAGATAAATTGTCTCCTGTTATCAACACAACATATCTTTGCTTCAGCAAAAGGAGGGTAGTAGTAGTAGTAGTTGTAGTAGTAGTAGTAGTAGTAGTAGTAGTAGTAGTAGTAGTAAGAAGAAGTGGAAGAAAACGATGATGATAATGAAGAAGAGGAGGTCGAACAAGGAGGTTGATTCCTATTATTATTATTATTATTATTATTATTATTATTATTATTATTATTAATGTTGTTGTTGTTGTTGTTGATGTTGTTATTCGGTGAACGGGCAGAATAGTAAGCACGCTGGGCAAAATGCTTAGCGGCATTTCGTCTCTTCACGTTCTGAATTCAAATTCTGCCGAGATCGACTTTGCCTTTCTTCCTTTCGTAGTCGATAAAATAAGTATCAGTGAAACAGTGGGGTCAATGTAATCGATTAGTCCCCCTCTCCCCAAATTCGAGGCCTTGTGCTTTTAGTAGAAATTATTATTATTATTATTATTATTATTATTATTATTATTATGGCAGCGAGCTCGCAGAATCGTTAGCATATATATATATATATATATATATA
>NC_068982.1:58912676-58917838 GCF_001194135.2 Octopus bimaculoides | reverse complement strand
TATATATATATATATATATATATATATATGAAAGTGAGTGTGTCTTTGTGTCTGTTTTTGTCGTCATCACTACTTGACGACCGGTTTTCGTGTGCTTGCATCCCCATGATCTAGTGTTCAGCAAAAGAGATCGATAGAAAAAGTACCAGGCTTAAAAATATAAATGCCGGGGTTGATTTGTTTAACTAAAATTTCTCAAGGCGGAAAGATGAAAAAGACGTGTGGGGGTGGGAGACCAAGACGAAAGGACACAGGGGAAAACAAAAGTCAATTGGGCGTACACAGTGAATGTATTAGATTGCGCTCAGTGAAATGTTTAGATGAAAAAATAGGAGTAAAAATGACGTTTCGAGCATGCATCTTTGTCGAATAAAAGAAAAAAAGCCTAGAGAAGGGGGAAAGGAGGAAGGAGCAGATAGTCCGCACGCGTGTGTGATAATAGATAGATAGATAGATAGATAGATAGATAGATAGATAGATAGATCGGTAGATAGACAGGCAGGCAGGTAGATAGATAGATAGATAGATAGACAGATGCATACATACATGCAAAGAGTGAAAGAGAGAGAGAGAGAGTGTGTGTGTGTGTGAGAAGTTAAAACTAAGAAGGAATGAAGGTATTTTAGAGAATCAATAGATTTTGATCAAAACCCAATATTTGACCAAACTGTTTGTTAAATTAAACAGAATAAACAGATGAAATCTATATCACCGTCCATTTTTAGACTTCCACGCGAGCAATTCCTTCTTGTTTTGACTTTATACTCAACTTTCACACTTACTAGCACCTCTGGCCAATAACTGCCATCACTAGAGGCACCAGTACCTCAACTATCACCATTAGCAACACCTCCACCACCAAAATCTCTTTCTTCACCACCACCACCGTCACTCTTTTCACTATTGCTCTCAAAGTTACCATCATCACTCCGTCACCTTCGTCATCATTTCCATCATCAGCATCAGCGCTATTACTATGACTGTCACCCTCTCCCTTTCCATTATCACCAACGCGCATTCTCACCACTTCGCTACCAACACTAACACCGCCGTTACCATCGCTTCCACCATTAGAAGTATCACTGTCTCTGTCACTATCAGCACCACCACCAACACCATCAGCACCACCACCAACACCATCAGCACCACATTTGTCACCATCACCACACTCATCACCCACCACCACCACCATCATCACTCACAACGGCACCATTATCGCTACCCCGATCTTCTCCACCATCATCGTCAGCTTCATCATCACCATCTCTGACATCACGATCGTTATCACCATCACCATTAGCACCACCACTGCAATCAACTCCATCACTACAAAAAATAACACTACCATCATCAACAGCCGAAGAATTGCCCCCATCACGTACTTCTCAAAATCCTTTTACAGCCAGTTCGATATTTTCCACCACAACGCAAACGGCGACTGTTTTTGTTTTTTGTGTTTTTTTAATGGAATTTTTGTTCCCCTTAATAACTCATAGACTTAATAATATACTGAAAAGACAACCAAAAACTTTAGTCGGTGGTCTGAACCGATAAAGATAATATAGATCTTATTATGAGGAAAAGAAAGCGGTATTAAGATTTCAAGCAAGGAGCTCTTTACCACGATAAAAAAGAAAAATATATAGCGAAGTTAGAGGAAAAGGTTTTATGTGCGTTATTGAACAAACATGAGTACTAATAGCAAAAATAAAGTGTCTATGAGTATGTGATTTCTAGTAAAGAAGAATGTAATAGAGGAGGGTTAAAAGGTTGTTGAGGACGAATAGAGAATTAAGGAGTGGATCAGGTTGCGTTGGTAATATGAGTAGCGTTACGTATTTGTCAGCAGGTGGTTTGATCAAATTGTGGAAATATGTATGCATGTGTAAGCGAGTAGAAACAAACAAAAAATAAAAAAACGAAAGAATAAGTAGACAAGCTTGTGTGAACATACCATCATGTATGTGTGAGCAAGTAGAAAGAAGATTCAAATAGTGTGAATTTGGATGGAAATTCAATCGATTATTGATTCCAATTGGAAAAAAATAGCCATTGTCCTCGAAGGAACTGTAGAACAGTGGCGTTCGAGAAGAAAAATAATTAAGACGTTGATGAAAATAACCATGCGAGTTGAAGCGGTGTTCAACAGGTGTTCCAGGTCTGTTGCTACTCTGCATCACACGTTAACTACTTACCGCAATGGTTTTAAGTTTTGGCACAAGGCCAGTAATTTTAAGGGAGAAGTAAGTCGATTACATCGATTCCAGTTTTCAACTAGTACTTATTTCATTGACCCCCGAAAGGATGAAAGGCAAAGTCGACATCGGGAGAATTTGAACACAGAACGTAAAGACGGACAAAATGCCGCCAAGCATTATTCCCAGCATGCTAACGACTCTGTCAGCTCACCGCCTTCATCTGCTTACCACATTAAGAGACAGAATGTTACGAGTGATGAAGGGAAATACCGAAGGAATGGAAAAGAGAGGAGAACAAAGAGGAGAGAGAGAGAGGGGGTGAATAGGAAGAAGAAACAAGAGCGGATAAGACTATAGGAAGGATTACTGTCATCTCAAGGGTGAGCTGGTGCTGTTATTAGCCAAACATAAGGCTGTGAGGTGGCAGAATCGTTAACATGCCATCGGACAAGTTGCTTAGCGGCGTTTCGTCAGTCTTTATATTCTGAGTTCAAATTCTACCAAGGTCCATTTTGCCTTTCATTCTTTCGACGCCGATAAAATAAGTACCAATCAAAATGCTGGGCTCAATGTAATCGGTTCCCTCTTCCCCTCAAAAACTGCTGGCCCTTAGCCAAAGTTTGAAGCCATTTCAGTCATGTCAGTTCTATCTTCTTAATACTACACACAGGCACCGTGTGATTGAATGGCTGAAAAGTTCGCTTCACAACGACGAGATCCTGGGTTCGATCTTACCACTTGGCATCTCAGTAAATGTCATTTCATTTTCTATAACCTCGGATTGATCAATGTCTTGAGAGTGAACTTGGACAGACGGAAATTGTACAGAAGCCCGTCGAGGAGATTGTTCCTATAATTCAAAAATGGCACAGACTTTTCATATACTGAATCGCGCTGATTTTACTTGAGAAGTAAATGGGCACACGTGCATGTGAACTGGTCAGCCAGTTATACGTTAATTCAAGAGCAGTTAATTCAAGTTATGGAAACCTGACTGCTCATCACTGAACGACGAAGATCCACTATCACACACTGCACCATATTTTCATAAATGTCTTCCATTTTTAAGACAGTAAACTATTGGTTGAAAGAGATTTGACTGCTATTGTTAGCAAGTTCCCTGACCTCATCTTTGATCCTATTGGGAACGTTGACAATTGCTGGATTAGCTGTATTCTTTGAAAACAAATTTGAAAGGCGAAAAGGGTTATTCTCACTTTTACCTGCTATCATCAGACAGGGAAGAAACGGATAGTCTACAGATGAGTTTCATACTTTGTTTAGAAATTATTCTGGCTCGACCAATACCACGTAACAAAGGCGTGGTGGCGGTGTTGTTGTTGTTACGATGGTGGTGATAGTTGGTAGTTTTGGAGGGTGGATGATATGAAGTGTTTTGCTGAAACCAAACACTACGATCTTTCCATCCGTCGCTTTTCCACGTGTACTGAAAAACGAGTCATAGACCCGAAATATAGAAACATAAACTACAACTTTCGCTTCTTTTTTTTTCTTTTTACAGTTTTCTTTATATTTCATCTTACACAAAGTAAAGTAATTTCACACAATGTTTCACCAAAACTACTGGACGTTTTACATGTAAAAACAAACTTAAATGTGAAATAGCTTTCTGCTTTCTATTTTCCATGATATCTGAAACTGTATATTAAATTTTGAAAATAGCGTTACTTTGATTAAGGAATATCAGTAATAACAGCGATCCAATATATACTGCGAAATATAATTGTTTCCCATTACTATTAAAGATACTTGTACAGCACTTTAATTAAACGAAAATTTGCATATTTGTTGTTAATACGTCCCGGCAAATTCAACGCAAATATGCTAGACGCTGTTGTGTATGTCACAGGACAATAGCTTCTCCTTTTTACGATGACGGCCTGTTCATGACATACTAGGTTTCTTGGCGCAAGGGATTCTGGGACACCGGTGTTTCGATATGTTGTATCACGTCGACCAAAAGCACTCGGACCTTTGAGCCTAAACAAGCCACTGGCTTTGTTTATAATTTAAACGAACAAACTATTTGCTTTAAGCATTTCGTATGAATATATATAAATTTAAATGTGGCACAACGAAAGAATAAATTATTTTCTATACTCTATGGCATATAAAACCGTGTACTAACTTCTTGAATGCCTGAAGAAGGCTAGCGGAGTAATTGTGGCATCTATACAATTAAACCTTGGGAGAGGCATTATGCCGGTAATTATGCTTCTCCCAAGGTTTAATTGTATTTCTTTCAACACGCGTATCCACATCAAGAATCTTGCACATGAAATACACATACGAAATGTGACATCTATGCTTTTCCTAAAACCATTTGATATTCAAATGAAATGAAATGGTTTCGGCTTGGGACTGTAATTGATACGCAGAACCTGTTGGCTAGAATCTTAGCTTTTTGCCCTGTGGCAACTCTTGCCACAATTAGTCTGAGAAATATTACAAAATGTATATATTCTTATAATACAAATACGATTTCTTGAAAACACTCAACGTTTAATATGATTTTCAAGGGGCAAAGTCGATTTTTCAGCGCATTGCATATAAGCGTGTTGGAAACTTAACACAATGTTGGGCATAATCAGAGTAGGACGTGGAATTTTAAAAGTGAACAGCTGAATAAAGTTTGTTTTTTGAATTGTTTCGTTGGTTGTGCGGATGGTTAACTCTCTGGCTGGCTAGGTTGATGGCTTGTCTACAAAAGATGGCTGACTGTCAGCCCATGCTTGTATCATTACAAAAGATCTATGCCGAAAGGGAAACTCACCGCTTTTTACTTAACTTGTTTTTGGACTATAAACAGTTTTCAGAAACAAAATAACTTTTGCCCGAGGGCGACAGTTCCGTATTTTTGTGCTTTCTTCTTCTTCTTCTTCTTCTTCTTCTTCTTCTTCTTCTTCTTCTTCTTCTTCTTCTTCTTCTTCTTCTTCTTCTTCT
>NC_068982.1:58909280-58912666 GCF_001194135.2 Octopus bimaculoides | reverse complement strand
TATTATTATTATTATTATTATTAGTAGTAGTAGTAGTAGTAGTAGTAGTAGTAGTAGTATACTTACTGTTTTAATGTTTATTTTTCATATTTATACATACTTGATTGTTTGTTTTTCGTCATTGTTTATTTAGATAGAATTATGTGGAGTAGGTTAGAAAAATTATGGTAGTGGTGCGGGGATTGTTAAAGAGAGTAAGAGGAGTACGGTTAATGTTACACATAGGAAGACTGAATGGTGGTGGTGACAGTAGTAGTAGTAGTAGTAGTAGTAGTAGTAGTAATGCTAGATGTTGTGGTTATGTAGTAGTGGTGACGGCAGATGACGATGATTTTTTTTTTATTAATGTTTAGTCTCGGATCAGTGGAGTCGCGTGGCTTAGTGCTTAGGGTGTTGAACTCCTGATCGTTAGATTATGGGTTCGCTTCTCGGGAAGGGTGATGTGTTGTGTTCTTGAGCAAAACATCTCCTTTCGTGTTGCTCCATTCCTCTCAAATAGAAAAAAATGAGTTATCATGCCAATGACTGTTGTCCCGTCCAGAGTGGTGGGGAGGAACATATCACGCCACAGAATCTGACAAACCGGCCTTATGAACCTATGGTTCGGGAGAAACCTTTGATCGTTAATTTAAAGAGTAGATAGTTAATGTTAATTTAAAGAGTAGATAGTTCAGTTGACCGAAGAAATAAATTAACGTTTTTCGTCTAAATTAGTGGTTCTCAACCTGGATCTCTATGGCCCTTGGGCGGGGGGATCCATATAAGATTTCGTTGTTAAAATTTATGTGCAATAAAATTGGTCTTTTTTCTAAAATGCCCAAAATATTTAAGCATTTTTGTATACAATTCCTAATAATATTCAATCATAAAAATATAACAGTTTTTAGACAGCGAATGGCTATGAAGGTCCAAGCCCTAGAGTAAGATAGGAATCAAAGGGGTCCATAAGCAAAAAATGTTTGAGAACCACTGGGCTAAATTGACAGAAGATCCATGACTTTTGTTTGATCGCTTGATCGGAGAATCTGCCTACTACAAGCAAACGACTGGATTTTAAAGATGGGTCTGAAACATGAACATGCCAAAAAATTGCACTCCGTGACGAAGAACACGAAAATAGACCCCTGAGAACTGCAACTAGGTGAACCTGCACTCGAAGAATGTGTGTCCTCAAAAGACAAGGCAAAAGAAATATAAACCATAGCCAAGCAAACCATCCTCCAATATATTAAGAAGAAATTGGAGCAAAGGTCTCTCAATGGCAAAAACCCGACAATCATCAGAGACCATGATGTAGATCAAGCCCTTACATACCAGTGGTTTCTATGCTCCAGTCTCAAACCAGAAACTAGGGAAAATATCATTGCTGCTAAAGATCAGTCCTTTCCAACAAGGAATTGCAAGAGTATTGTGCTGACACATGAAAGCAATTCATAATACCGCATATGCGGAGAGCACCTAGAAACAATCTCCGGATATAGCAGACTGTCACCAAGAATACTTGCATGATAGGGCAACTCGGTACATAACCAGCCTCACAAAAACAATGGGAGGTAACACGAGTCGCCACAGGTTGCCCAGAATGCCGACGTTGTCATCCTTTGGATTTTTAGTGTTCAGACTGATCGAGAAATACGGCAAACCGACCGGGTCCTGTTCTGAAAAATCATATTGCAAAGACTTGTCTTCTGATTGGTGTTACAGCCCCAGCCGACAAGACCTTTGAAAAACTGGAGAATGAAATCGGAAGAATGTGGCATCTCAAAGCAAAAACATTACCTATTATTACTGGGGCACTTGAAGAGATATCAAGAGAAGCAAACGAGTTTCTAGATCAACACTCTAGCAGCCCCAAAATAAGCTAACTACAGGAGATCATAGTTATGGGTACTTCCCATATTCTGCATAAATTCTTCTCCGTGTAAATGCAACCTTATCCACTCTGTATTTTTCTTCCTACAGACATCAGTGTTTTCAATTGCATACACCTCAACTGCTAACATCTTTATATGCAACACCTTGCTGTTTCTTGGCATCTATGATTGAGGACTGGATACAACTCGTATAAATTAAAGCAAAACCAACGCATGACATAATAATAATGGTTTCAAATTTTGCTACAAGGACTGTAGCTTTAGGGAGTGGGTTTTAGTAGAATATATTGATCCCAGTACTTGACTGGTACTTCAAAGACCCCAAAAGAATGAAAGACAGGTCTTGACTGGATCATCTAAAACATCGTGTTACCCGATTTTTGTCCTTGATTAGCAGCCTTTATTTCCTATTTACTTCCCCCTAGAAAGTATGAAAAATGGCTAATATTTCCTTTAGACTTTGCTTTTGTTACATTTATTCAAACCCCAAAGAATCCCTCTCAACACATGGCTATGATGCTCTCCCACTACTCCTACTCAAATGGTTAAGGGCAAGCAACTGACAAGCAAATCTGTGGTATTGAGCAGAATATTTGCTATAACGATATTTTTGCTTCAGCAACTCAGTGCTGAACTTGTCTGAAATGTAATGGAAAATAGGTCAGAAAATAGATCAAAGCGTTGATGTCCAGGTCGCAGAAACAAAGTTTGAAGGGAATAGTAGTCATGTCCTTTGATTTCTAGATAGAAGCAAAAAGGAAATAACACTTACTGACCAAAGACAAAAATAAAACATAAATCTTTTGTTACACAGTGTAATCCATAGATATTTTCAATCATCTCCGACCTTTGAATACATAACAGCAATCACAAGCGTTTATGAAACCAAAACGTCTAACATGGATCCCACATAAACGAGAGCATGAAAATGACGATGTGGCGTTGGGAATGGAATATTAAACGTGCAGTACAACAATAACACACACTGGTACTGAATGAAAGGAAAAGTCCGAAAAGAAAGGAAAAAAAGATTTTAGAAAGGCTTTCGTTTTCAATTATCTGACTTACACAACTTTGGTAAAAATTTATAAATAAATAAATCACCATAGTTTTTCTGTTTCTAGCTTTAAGATTAAGAATGTCTTGTATGTTTTTGGATATAACTTGGCTTTGCTAATGGTTGTAGAATTCTTCCTGACATCGACAAAAAAAATAGTTTTCTTTGTAATTCTAGCATAAAAATGGAACCTATACATCATGTGGAAGATATATTGTATTCACATTCTTTGTAAATGGACTTTCAAGTTTTGATGCTATTCTTGAAATTGCCTTTCTACATATATCTCTCTCTCTCTCTCCTAACTCACCTTTTTATCTCTCTGTCTGTTTCTCTCTCTCCCCCTATATGTATGTGTGTGCACGCGCACGCGCATTTCTGCACCTCTTTTTCCTTTTGGCTTTCTCTCTCTCTCTCTCTCTCTTTCTCTCTTTCTTTCTCTCTTTCTCTCTCTC
>NC_068982.1:58903167-58909123 GCF_001194135.2 Octopus bimaculoides | reverse complement strand
TCTCTCTCTCTCTCTCTCTCTCTCTCTCTCTCTCTCTCTCTCTCTCTCTCTGTGAAATATTCGTTTATTCATAGATGATGCTTCTCTGTCGCAATTCTCGATTTCTCATTTCCATGTTTCTCACTGACTGCAATTCAAACCCGAATATCAGGCTTTGGGGCGTCTCAAAGTTATAATTCTGTTGGGGTTAGCGGGTTAAGCCACTGTGGTACAGCAAAATATTTACATCATCTTTGTTATGTCAATACATATTATTCTAACTCATGAATACAGCTAGATCATAATTGATCTGTTTGACAACTAATCAGAGATCGCTACTTCGCTACTATATAAAGGCTACTAATATCATACTTTCCGATGAAAGTAATCAATTTGTTATTACGAGTTAATTAGAGAATACTACTATATAGGCGCTGTCAGTATCACGCGGCTTCATTTCCAGTTTGTCAGTTGATGTCCCATTCACCGTCACTGAAAATTGCTAAAAAGTTCCTTATATTCTTGTCTACACTTATGTGCAAACTCTAATTTTTTTCATTAGAATCTCGTATTGTTGCACAGTACGTCATATTTTTCTTCCTGGCAAAACAGAAACGTTCTTTATCCATTCGTGTAAGAAGAGCAGTTCCTTAGATGACAAAGGTATGATGGTGTTGTTGAATCCATTATCTTTCAAACACCAGTTAGAACAGTAAAGAGAAAGGACATGTTTAGTATGTCTTCTGTTGGACTTACTTTCGGTAAAACTAATGTAATTCTCCTCGTTGCTAACTGTCGAAGGTACATGGACTTAATACGCTCGAGCCACTTTTAAGGAAATTCGGTTGAAACACCATAACATGGCGTTGCTGTAATTTCACCAAGGAAGAAAAGTTAGTTATTAGTGTGTAATTGTTTCAATTCTTTCTTGATAAGGTGCAGTTCTAACTAACTTTTCTATTATTTTACTTGACGGGCCTGTGACAGTTGTAGTGATTGAAGAAAATATTTTTATTATCAATGTCAGTATATTTCTAGCTTTACTGAACGCTACATTTATTCTCCCTGTGCATTTACGTATGTATGTTATTCAACATTGTTTTGTTGGTCTTAGTGGTATTACAATTTTGTATGTGTTGCATTTGAACCCGCTTTTTTAGTGCATATTCGTTTATTCAAAGATGAGTCTTCTCTGTTGCAATTCTCGGTTTCTCATTTCCATTTTTCTCACTGACTACAACTCAAACCCAAATATCAAGCTCTGAGATGTCTCAAAGTTATAATATAGTTGGAGTTAGAGTATGCAGCGCAATTGAAGTATACCATGACGGAGAACATGTAAGAAGTTAGAGTAAATTGTTTAGAACAGGTTTCTTATAATTGTAAGGTGGTGGTTGTAATGTAAGTTCGTGTAAGTTACTTCTACGTTATCCTTTCCCTCAGCATAATATTTACTATTCTAGGGTTTCTCGACCATTTCTTATCTATGGACCCCTTTCATTACTATCTTATTCTGGTGGTCCTCCATAGCCATTCGATATTTGAAAACTATTTTTATAGAAACTTCTTCCAAAATCCATATTTTGTTTTCCACGCATTAACTTGCATAAGTTGAACTTTATAAAATATTAGAGAAAGAAACTTAGCTGCTTTTTGCAATACATACCAAGGCATACATATAAAGCAAAATTTTTTCAGGGGTCCTTAAAATACTATAGTAGGTCTCCAATTTACTATTTTGGTGCATGGGCCCCAAAAAATCTTATATGGACCCACAGGGGCCATATAGGTCCCTGTTGAGAACCACTGCACTAATCCTTAAAATTTGAAGGGTCTCTTAAATGTTACTAAATTTATGATCGTTCTGATGGTAGTTTTAAAATTATATTCTCTAAACGTTTCCATTAATGTTTTCTAAATTTGTTTAGAATTAGCTGTTCATATGGTAGGAGATTAATACAGATCTACATTTGTATCTCTTCTTATTCTACAATCCACTTTCTATAGACCCTAGCGGGATTTTCACTCAGAATGCAAATAACTGAAACTCTAAAAGCAAGGCGTTTCGCCTTACACACAAACCATTTTGCTAATACAATGGCCATAATAATAATAATGGTTTCAATTTTTTTTACAAGGTCAACAAATTCGAGGAACGGGGTGTACTTATTATTTTTTTTTTTTACCCTAAAACGATGAAAGGCAAAGTAGACCTCGGCAGAATTTGAACTCAGAACATAAAGACGGACGAAATACCGCTTAGTATTTTGTTTGCCCTACTAATGACTCTGCAAGTTCGCTGCCTTAATAGCAGTCCTTTCTAAGATAGGCATAAGGCGTGAAATTTTGGTGGTGAGGGGCTGGTCAATTAAACTGACCCCAGTGCTCAACTGGTAATTATCTTATCGACTTCGAAAGGATGGAAAGCAAAGTTGACCTCAGCACATAAAAAGCCAGAAGAAATGCAGTTGAGCCTTTTGTCCGATTCGCTAACGGTTTTATCAGCTTACTGCCTTATTAATAATATCAGTCCGATGAGGATAATGTCTCACAGCAGCTCCCACGAATAATACTCGAAGACGCTATGATGTAGCGATGTTAATCTCCATGCGCTTGCCCGACTATTTTCATCTCCTTAGAAAGATATATATGTGGCACTCATACGTACTTCCATCTGTCTCGAAAATTGGCAATGGGAAGACATCACGAAGCTTGAGCTTAAAGACACCGTCAAACATAATTTAAAAGGCCTAACAATAGTCTCGTCGATAACAATAGCAATATTGTACTAATCATCTTCGTGGAGGCGCAACGGCCCAGTGGTTAGGGCAGCGGACTCGCGGTCATAGGATCGCGGTTTCGATTCCCAGACCGGGCGTTGTGAGTGTTTATTGAGCGAAAACACCTAAAGCTCCACGAGGCTCTGGCAGGGGATGGTGGCGAACCCTGCTGTACTCTTTCACCACAACTTTCTCTCATTCTTACTTCCTGTTTCTGTTGTGCCTGTAATTCAAAGGATCAGCTTTGTCACACTGCGTCACGCTGAATATCCCCAAGAACTACATAAAGGGTACACGTGTGTGTGGAGTGCTCAGCCACTTGCACGTTAATTTCATGAGCAGGCTTGTTCCGTTGATCGGATCAACTGGAACTCTCGACGTCGTAAGCGACGGAGTGCCAACAACAAACTAATCATCTTCACAACAATAGCAAAAATCATAGTTTTCTATAGCAAATTGGAAGGCTAAGAATTTATTTATATCATCAATTGAAATTAAAACGTTATGACATTTAATTAACATATCAATCATTTGTAATTGATACAATTGGAATGGTATACGATTAAATCTGTAAATACTTTGATAGATATAAGGATAGACATACGCACAACACAGAAAATTACAATACTTGGGTCTATAAAATTTGTTACGGTATTTTCGCAAAGCGTTGTTAATACTGTATATTTTAATGCATGCTTTCCAGGATTATCTAATTGTTCTTGATGTAAGAAATGGCACTCGATGTATTTCTCAAAATCACAAACGGAAATAATAATATTAATTCTTTCTATTATAAGTACAAGGTCTGAAATTGGTGGAAAGGGCAAGTCGATTGCATCGACATCAATGCTCGACTGGTACTTATTTTGTAACCCCCGAAAGGATGAAATGCAAAGTCGACCTCGGCGGAATTTGAATTCTGAATATAAAGAGGGGCGAAATATTGCAGTGCATTTCGTGCAGTGCGCTAACGATTCTGCCCGCTCGCAGCAATAATAATAATAATAATAATAATAATATTAATAATAATAATATTAATAATAATAATAATATTAATAATAATTCTATCTACTATAGGCACAATGGCGTGAAATTTTGTAGAAAGGGGCTAGTCGATCATATCGACCAATTGCGTGATCTGTGCTTGACCCATTTTCGACAGCATGTCACAGAGATAGCAATGAACTGCGAAAAGACGTGTTGCACCTACAGCTGTTCGCCGCAACCATTGCATTCTTTTGCTAACTTTTTATTGTATTCGGCATTTTCCATCTAAATGACACTTTGTCATGTATCTGAAATTGTTTTGTGTTGTGTTCATTTTGTATTGCTCGAGGTTTGTAATTCTATGTTATCTATACAACTATAAATAACCTTCATTTTTTTTTAATGATTTTGTAACAACCTTCACTTTTTTATGATGTTGTCCGATGCAAGTAAATATGTAGTAATTAGTGCAATATAAGCCATAGCAATCATTCGTGAATGCATTTAAGCTACAAGGACGGTTATACCAGATAATGCTTCTATTTTGTGATAGGTATTATTTGTTCTGAGTTTATGTACCTTAGTTTGATGTAAAAGCTACTTCTAGCTACACAGAAGAGTAGACAGCATTGTGGTGGACACACCATTGGACAGCATCGTATTGGAAAAACCATTGGATAGCATTGCTGAGTATTTCTTTTCCATAAGAGATTATTAGATATGCATCTGCTTTTGTTGTCAGTAACGTGTGACTGCGAGTGAATGGTTAGTGTTTCTGTTTACATATACTGTTTCTTTAACCAATGAAATAGTGGTGACCTGTCACCATCTTAAATTGAAATACAGTTTTTGATTAATGGTAACAGTCTGGTCGAATGAAATTAGATGAGGCTTAAAATAATAGTTGTCATTAGCCAAATAATATATACATATATGTGAGTGAGAGTGAGAGTGAGAGAGAGAGAGAGAGAGAGAGAGAGAGAAAGAGATAGACAGATAGACAGAGAGACAAATAGACAGACAAATAGATAGATAGATAGATAGATAGATAGGGACAGAGACAGAGAGTATCTATGCTTTTATAATTATAATCCAAATTCATATTATAGTTTTGCTTTATACAACAAATAAAATGTGATATTCTCTGACTAAAGGATTCGAACTGGCAAGCGCTGCTTTTAGCTGCTTTGTTTCTGTAACGAAAATAACTTTGTTAGAAAATAAATAAAAAGAGAACAAGACGATATCAAGGAAAATTCCAAGAATGCTATGCTGCTCTTTTATTTTCGAATATATCAAGTCTACAATCATCGTATCAGTATCTCGTTACTTTCTGATTATTCGTGGTGAATCTCTGCAACCAAGAATTAATTTATTGAATCAGGGAAAAAATCCATTGGGCAAAATCAGAAAATGACTGTCTAAGAATAATTCAGTTCTTCCTTAGTATTAGCTACAGGCAACAATGTCCAGTGAGGTTTCGAAAATATAAGCAAAAAGTGTAAATGCCTGAAGACTGTTGAAGAGTATAATACGGCAGAGGTCTTGTCCACGTCAATTGTGTTATGGTTTAATGTCACAGAACTCTGGTTAATATTCAATATCGCTTTGTAATACAGACGTTTGATTTTTCTGTAACGATGCCACAAGCTGTAATATCCCCAAGTGAGAGGAACAATGATTTTGGTAGGCAACACGAAGAGGCAGATACAGCTAAATTGGTTTATATCATAGGATTAATGATATTCAGATTTAATGAAATCAGCAATAGATTTACATAGAAAAGTAAATACTTTCTGAGTCTGTTAAGTTTAAGTTAACTTACAGTGTCCATAATTGCCTTAATTCAGTAGTAGCTGTGTTTCTTTGGTGGTTTGTTTTAGTCATTGTGACCAAGGCCATGCTGGAGCATAGCCTTGAGTGGATATTGTTTACTGAACTGAAGATCAATTACAATGAAATTTTGACTGAACACGATGCTCTCGGCTGATACATGATGAAATACATTGAAGACTATCAATTGCAGTCAGTACAGAATATCTCATTAACAGGTGAGAAATTTTGGTCAAAAGAAATTGACTGAACAATCTAGTTGCTAGTTAATTTCTTTTGCTTATATATTTACTAATATATATATACACATACATATGCGTGTGCGTGTTTGTGTCTGTGTGCGTATTTACACACACACACACACACACATATATATA
>NC_068982.1:58902320-58903139 GCF_001194135.2 Octopus bimaculoides | reverse complement strand
TATATAGGTATGTGTGTCTGTGTATTTATATATATATATGTATGTATGTATGTATTGTAACTATTTTCCTCCAGATCTTAAATCCGCTTTCAACGCCTCTCTTGCATTCTTCGTCTTTAGTAAACTTGATATGCTGACCATTGAAACTCGCTTGTGAAGTGTCTTCACCTCTAAATGATTTCGATGTGAATCCTCAACTAACCACACCATAATTTCAAATTGTTCTGTTAACCTGAAACCAGAATCTCCTTAGTAGCCACATATAAGCTGTATCTTCCTGGCACAATAATTCTAATAATGATTCTAATGGAAACTATTGTTTGAATAACAGTTGATAAAATGCATTTTATCTTCTTGATTGTCCTTTTTGATTTATAATTATTCTAATTGAGAAATCTTTTGTTTAAAGGCTTCATTCTAGTTTAACTCCCGATCTAAAATTGGTTCTAGCAACAACAATGTCACAATCGTTTATTTCATGATTCACTCAGAGACAGAAATACAGTGGAATTTTTTTTACCACTGCATTCCATAAACTAAAATCCAAGACTATTTCCCCTTAAAGCTAACGGTTATTTTACAAATATATGATTTGTATCTGCTTCTAATACCGATAGTGAAGTGATGAAATAAAAAGTTAACCCTTTAGAGAATTTTGAATGAAGAGATATGGAAGCAACACTGTGTGATATTTAACTTGGCTTTCTGATATTTCTGCTCCACTCTCGCTTAGAATTGAATGATTTTTGAATAATTCACGACCTCTATTATGAATTCATAATATCACTCTCTCTCTCTCTCTCTCTCTCTCTCTCTCTC
>NC_068982.1:58898958-58901876 GCF_001194135.2 Octopus bimaculoides | reverse complement strand
CACACACACACACACACACACACACACACACACACACACACACTCGTACATATATTTCCCCCCTTTTGTCTTGATTCCTGCTTATTGAATCAAACCAAAGCATTCCCGCTTGTGCTATAAAACGTTTGTGGCTTTCCTGCTACAAAGAAAGTACGTAGCTTGTTCAGGCAAATGTTTCTCTTATGGGACGTGAACTCTGAATCATGGGCAATGTAGTTAAACCCTCAATATCCGTGTCAGCAACATTTTTTTTTTTCTATTTCCACTTTATACTGTTTCCTATCATTGTCATTGTCATTATACATTTGGGATTTTCGTTCATTTTTAACACCGTGTTTAGAGTTTTTCTCTATTGTCTTTTTTTTGTTTTTTCTTCTCATTTATTTTCATGTCTGGCTCAACAATTTCCCCCTCTTTATCTCTGGGGATATCTTTATATCTCGTGTGATATCTCTTTATCTCTTGTCTTTACGAAGTAAGTGATTATTATATAAAAGAAACGTATGATAAAAAGTCTTTGTAGCACCAACTGTACATTCATTATAACTTCTAATGAAATTTCTTCCGTCTCTTACCCGTTTGGTTCCAGTGAAATTCCATATATGCTGAGATTTCTGTTGAGACAAAGAGTGAAAGAGTGTTGGCAGCTGGTGTCAAATGCAATGAAAACTTGTTACAATTTTCTAATTCCTGATAATTTTCTGTCCTCTTTCAATTCCCTGTTACACCCACGTGCCAATCTCTGCTATACTTTCGTATTTTTGTGTTTGTTTGTTTGAGACCGACAACTTTGGGGCTTTTCTTCCATATTAATGTTTCAAATATTTCTTCTTTGTCCATTAATTATCAAAGAACAAACAAAACGGAAATAATAATATGATTATTTAAATGAAAGACAAAATAATAACATTTAAAAAGACAATAATTCTTATTGTTGTTCAATCATAGGATATAGAAACTTTAAAGAAAAAAAGACATTAAAACACTACAAGATCTTATGCAAACTATGTCGGTTTTTATTCTCTTCTTAATACGAAATACCTCAAGTTACATTTAAATAAATCAAAATCTACAAGGAGAATAAAAAGTAACAATAAAAAGTTTAAGTACTGATAAGTTTGTGTAATAACAATTCTTTCTGCTATAAGCACAAGGCCTGAAATTTTCAGGGAGGCTGCAAGTCGATGTAATTAACCCCAAGTGCACAACTGGTACTTATTTTATCGACCCCCCAAAAGTATGAAAGACAAAGTCAACCGCGGCTAAATTTGAGTTCAGAACATAAGATGATGATGATGATGATGATGATGATAATGACAATCATTTCTACTATAAGCACAATGCCTCAGATTTTCGGATATGAGTCTAGTCATTTACATCGATCCCAGTACTTGACGTATACTTATTTCATCGACCCGAAAAGAGGACAGACAAAATCGACCTCAGCGGAATTTGAACTCCAGACGTAAAGACAGACGAAATGCCGCTAAGCATCTTGCACGGCATGCAGACGATTCTGCCAGCTCACAATAATGGTTTCAAATTTTTGCAGAAGGCCAGCAATTTTAGGGGTGAGGGTTAAATCGATTACATCGACCCCGGGTTTTGACTGATACTTATTTTTAATCAACTTCCAAAGGATGAGAGGCAAAGTCGATTTCGACGGCACTTAAACGTAAATATGGACCAAATGCCGCCAGAGGAATTTCAAGGTCAGCAATTTTAGAGTGGGAGAGAGGATAAGTCGATTGCATTGACACCCCCCCCACCCCCCAGTACTCAGCAGGTACTTATTTTATCGACCCCGAAAGGATGAAAGACAATGTCAATCTCGACAGAATTTGAACTCAGAACTTAAAGACGGACGAAACGCTGCTAGGCATTTTACCCAGCGCGGTAACGATTCTGCCAGCTCGCCTTATTATTATTATTATTATTATTATTATTAGTAGTAGTAGTAGTAGTAGTAGTAGTAGTAGTAGTAGTAGTAAACAATCCTCAGTACCTATCAAAGGCACACAGAGCTGCGCTCTGTAGTGCAGTAGAAGCATGCAATAAACATAAGACTACTGGATAATAACAGTAACAATGGCGATGTTGATAATAAATAATGATAATAATAACGTAAAGGTATAATATAATGAAGCAATGGACTTTATGGTTGGTTTGTTAATTAACTGTTCGGTCAGCTCAGCTGCCATATTGCCAAACGATTGGTGTCGGAACTAAAGTGTGTCAGCAAAGGTGCTAATGTCTTTTCTGCCAGTTGCTGGCTTTGTTGGAACTGAGATGGTGATTGGCAATATTCTCCAAGATAACATCATCTGTTTAGAGTTAATAAAAGAACATAACAACAACAAGAATTACAAAAAAAAAAAACCACTGCTAGTAAAGCAAAAAAAAACCCCGAAAAAATGTAGCTAATAGCCTTAGTAATATAAGACTCACACAGACATACAAAAACGTATACACACGTACACGCATGCGTATGTACACAATCTCTGTGTCTTAACACTTGTATGGCAATTAACACAGTTGAATAAATTTGCATTGTGAACACACAGGTAAGCTACATCAAACAAAAAGGAATCGAGCCGCTTTGGTACAAAGAACAAAACAGCAAGAACAGAAAATAACAAAAGAAAAAAACAATAACAACGAAAATAACAATGACAATTATAAAAGAAAGGAAAACGGTCATCAAATAAAGAAATAGGAATAAATGGATTAATGGATAAGTTAATTAACGGATAAATTAGCGAACGAATAAAGAAGACCGAAGAAAATTATTATTAAAAAGTGTTAAAATTTATATTGCTTTATATTCGGAATGTGTCAGTGTGTGTTTAAGATATTTGACAGGCTGCGTCGTTGGCTGGTTGGCAAGGGTCGGTGGTGGTGGTGGTGGTGGTGGTTGT
>NC_068982.1:58894141-58898720 GCF_001194135.2 Octopus bimaculoides | reverse complement strand
TTGTAGTGATGGAAGTGGAGATGGTGGTGGTGGTGGTGATGATGGTGGTGTTGGAGGTGGTGGTGTGGCGATGGTAGTGATGGTGGTGGTCATGGTGTTGGTCGTGGTGATGGTTGTGGAGGTAATGACGGTGGTGGTGGTGGTAGTGGTGGTGGTGGTGGTGATGGTGGTGGTGATGGTTGCTTGTCTGACTGACTCTTTGGCTGGTGGTCTAGTGAGGAAATGAGGCAAAGAATTTATAAGACGGTAAAGGGCTAGAGTGGGGGGGGAGCATAAATGTAGACATGAGGTGATATGTAGGGAGATGGGCGAGGGTTCGTAAAGGAATAGGAGGGATTTTGCTGAAGATTAAAGAAAGATTATAATTATTAGGGGACAACGTTGGAAGGTCTGTAGATTGATGGGGAAGAATTGTAGAGGAACCGGAGGGATTCTGTAGATTGAAGAAGGATTTTTAGGGCACATTGGAGATGATTGATAGAGGGATAAGGGAAGGTTTATAGAGGGATTGGGGAGAGTTTTTAGAGAGGAATGGAAGAGATTTTACAAATTCAAGGAGGATTTTTTGGGGACGGTGGGGATGGCTTGTAGAGGGATAAGGGAGGCGTTGTGGGGGAGTAGGAGGAATGTTTAGGAAAGAAGAATTTGTAGGAGATGATGGGGATGGTTTGAAGAGAGATAGAGGAAGGCTGATGATCTAGTCAGGAAATGAAGCAAAGAATTTGTAAGACGGGAAGGGACTAGAAAGGGGCGGAAAAAGCATAGATGTAGACATATGTGGTGATGTGTAAAGAGATGAGCGAGGGTTCGTAGAGGAATAGGAGGAATTTTTATAGAAGATTAAAGAATTATTTGGAGGTGATGTTGGAAGGTTTGTAGATTGATGGAGAGGGATTGTAGAGTAAATGGAGATATTTTGTAGACTCAAGAAGGGTTTTTAGGGGACGTTGGCGATGATTGTAGAGGAAGGTTAGTAGAGGGATAGGAGAAGGTTTGTAGAGGGATAGGGGAAGAATCGTGGGGGGATTAGGAGGAATGTTTAGGAAATTAAAGAAGAATTTGTAGGAGACGATGGCGATGGTTTGAAGAGGGATAGAGGAAGGTTTATAGAGAAATAGAAGAGGATTTGTCGAGGAATGGGAGTGATTTTGCAGAAGATTGAAGTAGGATTTGTAGGTGACGGTGAGGATGGTTTGTAGAGGAATAGGAGAGGATTTGCAGAGGGTTGAACATGGTTTCTAGAGGGACAAAGGAGAGTTTACAGAGAAGGGGGAAATTTTGCAGGGAGAGAGGGTTGAGTTTGTAAAGGGACAGCAGCGGATTTGTTGAGAGACAAAGCAGAGTTTCTAAATGTGAAGAAATAAAGAGGTTTTGTAGAAGAGATTGATTTGTAGAAAGAAAGAAGGATAGAGTGTGACAGGATAGAGGAAGGTTTGTTGAGAAATTGAACTGTATCGAACAGAGCTGTTCAATTAAGTTATAGCTATCAAATATTTTGTTTTATAAGAAATGTCTGATGAGAAATTTTATTGATATTGATGTAGTGAGTGTTCTTAATATTAGTGCTTTTGTTGCTGGCGTTGACGACGATGACGATGCTGTTTTGGTTGAGTCATTAGAGTGTCAGAAAGAATGCTTCGCAGTATTTGTTCCGAATCTTTACGTTCTGAGTTCGAATCCCGTCGAGGTCAAATTTGTCTTCCATTATCCTTTCGGGGTCCATAAAATAAAGTACTGCTCAAGTGCTAGAGGCGATAGTGTCAACTAATCACCAATCCCTAAAAATTGCTGGCCTTGTACCTAAATCAGAAACAATTATTAGTATTACTGCTGTTATTGCTGTTGGTGCTGCTGCTGCCGTTACTGCTGATAGTGTTGTTTTTGGCAGAGTCGATAGAGCATTGGAAAGAATTTTATTTATTTATGCGCCCTTTTAAAGCCTAGCCAGGCTCATGGACCCGGTTTCCCGGTTTCTATAGCGTGTGTGTTCCCCCCAGCTGGACGGGACGCCAGTCCATCGCAGCGTTACTCAAGAAACAGGAAGAAAGAGTGAGAGAAAGTTGGGGCGAAAGAGTACAACAGGGGTCGCCACCACCTCCTGTCGGAGCCTCGTGGAACTTTAGGTGTTTTCGCTCAATAAACACACACACAACGCCCGGTCTGGGAATCGAAACCGCAATCCTCCGACCGCGAGTCCGCTGCCCTAACCACTGAGCGATTGCGCCTCCATTGGAAAGAATGCCTTGCAATATTTGTTCTTTGTTCCAATTCTGCACACTGAGTTCAAATTTCGCTAAGGTCAACTTTGCCTTTCATTCTTTCGAATCGATAAAATAAAGTACCAGCTATTTAGTGGGGTTGATTCAATCCACTGTCTCTCAACTGCTTATCTTGAGCCGAAGTTAGAAACCAGTATTAGAGTAACTTCTGATGTTATTGCTAATGATAATGTTATTTTTAGTAATGCTACTGTTATGAAAGTGAAGACGCGTGGCTCAGTGGTCAGAGTGTCGGCCTCACAATCGTGAGGTAGTGAGTTCAATTTCCCGGACCGGGCTGTGTGTAGTGTTCTTGAGCAAAAACACTTTATTTCATGTTGCTCCAGTTCACTCAGCTGTAGAAATGTGCTGCGATGTCACTGATGCCATGCTGTATCAACCTTTGATTTCTCTTGGACATCAGTGGCGTGGAGAGGTGAGGCTGGTATGCATGGGCAACTGTTGGTCTTCCATAAACAAACTTGCTCGGACTCGTTCCTCGGAGGGTAACTTTCTAGATGCAAACCTATGGTCATTCATGACCGAAGGGGGTCTTTTACCCATACCGTGGCCTAGTGGCTATGTTGCTGAGCTCATGATTGTATGGTTGTAGTTTCGATTCCTGGACGATGCGGGGAGGTGCATTATGTGTTCGAACAGTACATTCCATTTTACGATGCTCCATTCTATTCAGCTAAAAATGTTCCTCTGGATGAAAGTGAGTGACTGGGAGAATCGAGCGAGTGTCTATGCCCATTCACTACTGCATAGAGCTATAACAATTATCAAAATCGTAGTACAAACTAGTACTTTTGTTTAGCCCTGAGTCAGTTCTGGCAAAAGGCATTCCAGCCATGACTACCATTTTTTTAAAGTATATCTAGGACTGTATTATCTAATGTGTCCTTCCTCTTTATGAAGGTAGAATGAGTAATTTAAGATTTCTTCGGTTGCTGTTTTTAACAACTTGCACGACCACATAGAGAATACCACATTGGTTAGTGCGAGTGTTGTTGATGTTGTTGTTGTTGTAAACTGCGTAGCTTTGTTTATTGACAGAATCGTTAAGGCGTCGGGCAAAATCCTTCAAATCCTACCAAGGTTGACATCACCATTCATCCTTCCGGGATCGATAAAACAAACGCTTTTCTGCTATTCTGGTCGATATAATCTACTGTTCAATCTCAAAAGATTTTTGTACCTATAAAGAATAATTGTAAACATGGTGATTTATATAATAAAGTTATTTAAAGCGGCGAGCTGGCAGAATCGTTAGCATGCCGGGCATAGTGCTTAGCGGTACTTCGTCTTTATGTTCTGAGCTCAAATACCACCGTGATCAACTTTGCCTTTTATCTTTTCGGGATCGATAAAATATGTACCAGTTGTGCACTGAGGTCGATGTAATCGACTTCGTTCCTCTCCCGAACTTGATGGTCTTGTGCCAAAATTTGAAACCTATAACAAAGTTATTTGGGATTTTCTTTTTGCATTCTTTCAGTGTTGTCGTGGTTATTGTTAGTATTGTTATGTTGCCGTTGTTATTGTTGTTCTTGCTGTTCCCGTTCTAACTTTCGTTGTAATTGGACAGATGTTTACCATTGTATTCAGTTCGAGTTTTTCGCGTGTTTTCATTTTGGCGTTGTCACGGTTGCTACCGTTACTCGTTTTTACTATTGTTAGAATGATGGTTAATACCTACTGGGTTATGGTATGTCGCTGTTCATGGAATGAAGGGTAATTTTTCGTAAATCTGGTCTTCAGTAGAGTCTCTGAAACTGTCTGGTATAAGAGACTTAAAATCAGTCGAAATCCTAGAAGTTAGGGAGCAATTGCAAAATACTTTAGCAGAAAATTCTAAAAAGTCACATTTTCAGGTCACTCTTCCCATGTAGGTTCCATTAAATACATCAATTCCACGTGGGTCAATACTTCTCTGACTTTTTTCTAGTTATCGTAAATGTTCCGTGAATGCCTATGGAAATGAGTTTTACTTCTGTACGGACGGTTGCAGAGTGTTTACACCAGTAAAATCTGCTGATGAAAGTGATCTTGGATAATTTAAGCAGGGATCTTGTGAGGGGGTAGGTCTTAAGAGGTTTTTGGAAGGTTATATTTGAGATATCAAAATGTGAATCTATGTTTAACCTTTATACTGCCGAAAACATGTCTACTCAAAATTTCGTAACCCTTAATTGCGGAAAGCAGTTTCATATATTAGTCTATCTTTTGTTGAGAAATGTCGTGTTTTAAATACTTTAATACAACTAAACTAGGAGAGAGAGAGAGAGAGAGAGAGAGAGAGAGAGAGAGAGAGAGAG
>NC_068982.1:58885229-58893848 GCF_001194135.2 Octopus bimaculoides | reverse complement strand
TATATATATATATATGAATGTATGTATATTTACCAGGTCATCCCATAAGTTCTGTCCGATTTTATGTTTTTTAAAACTGAATGAAACTTAATAGTATTTTAGAATGTCTAATGGAATTAAAATCATTTCTATGCATTTGTGTACATTTAAACTAATTAAATATTATTTTACAGAACAATAGAATTAAAATTTCTTTGATCAAAACCATTTCTAGCATGGAAGTATCCAAAGAGCATTTGAGGCACATAATGCTTTATGAGTACAAAAAAAGAAACTCTGCAGCCGAAACGACTCGAAACATACACTCAGCTTAGGGGAAAGAATGCTTGAATGAAAGAATTTGCAGAAGATGCTTTGAAAAATTCAGAAGTGGAGATTTCAGCCTTGTATATGAAGATCGAACAGGATGTCCATTTGAGTTTGATGATAAGCTCCTTGAGGCATTACTTGAAGAACATCCTGCATTATCAGTTGAAGAATTGGCAATAAAGCTTAGTTCAAACCATACAACTGTTCATCATCTTCAACAACTTGGAAAGGTTCCTAAACTTGGAAAATGAGTACCTCATGAATTGTCCGAAAGCAACCGCAAATCACGAGTTGATATCTGCTCTTCTCTCCATTCCCGCGAACTCATTTCACCCTTTTTAGATAGACTTATGACTGGTGACGAAAAAATGGATCTTCTATCGAAATGTTAAATGTCGTGAACAGTGGCTTGGTGAATGGGAAAAGGCTCAAGCACAACCGAGAAGGGAACTTCATGCGAAAAAGGTTCTTCTCCGTATCTGGTGGCATTGCAAAAGAGTAGTTCACTTTGAATTGTTACCACCTAATGCAGCAATCAATGCTCAAGTCTACTGTCAGCAATTAGAGCGTATGAACCAAGCTTTGAAGGAAAAAAGACCAGCTTTAGTGAATCGAAAAGGAGTGATGTTTCATCAGGACAATGCGTGACACTACACTGCAAATATCACATCACAGAAGATCGAACAGCTTGGTTGGGAAAGAATTACTCATCCACCTTATTCTCCTGACCTTGCTCCTTCAGACTACCATTTGTTTCATAGTTTACAGAATCATTTGGGGGACATAACTTTCACAAGCCAGGAGGAGGCCAAAACTGACATTTCAGAGTTGTTCGCTTTGAAACCAAAGGAGTTTTACATTGATGGGATTTAAATGCTTGTAAATAGATGGAAGAAAGTCATAGATAATCAGGGAAAGTACATTGATGATTAAATTTCAATTAAATATAAGTTTTAATCACTTGTTTTCTTTATTCAAAATTCGGATAGAACTTAAGGGATGACCTGATATATGAATGAATGTATGTACATGTATGCATGTAGGTATGTATGCATGTATGTATGCATGCATGCACGTATATATGTATGTATGTATGTATGTATGTATGTCTATGTAAGTATGGATATCATTGCATTATGAATTTATATATTTTGATTACGTTTGTGAATACGTATCTACACGTATATACATTCATATATTACATGCCATATTTTTAAAATGCTTTACATATGTTTGCAATACCATTTCGGCCTATAGTTGTAATTTTCTAATTAACCATGTTCTTTATGGTGTTGTGAAGCACCAATTCTCGAAACTGGTCCCCAGACAAGTAATTACGCAATCAAGTGACCCAGTAATTACATGTATAAATCTCCGGTTATAATCTGGATGGAGTAACTGGAATGTTCTCATTGTTAGAAGACTTTCATAATATTATTGCAGTTTCTTACGTTTTTATCATCTAAATTACCTTACTTCAGATTGCATTGTACAATGTGTTGGCCATGATTTATCTCATAAGTAGATAAAGCTGAAATAACGATTTTGGACTGTTACCTATCATCAAGGTGACGTCCACGGTGCCAATTCCATAAAGCCTGTATTCCACATCCAACCATTCATCCGTACATGTTTAATTCAGCAGAGTCATATATACATACGTATGTAAGTGCATGTATATGTAAGCATTATGCTTCTGGACACTGTCCATCTTTCAAATTCCACTGACAAAGCACTGTTCAACCCTGGGCTACAAGCAGAAACCACATTCCCCGAGTGCTGCACAATGGAATCGTACGCAGACTGACGTGGCTCCACAGTAAAATTTCTAAGCACATAACTATGCCTGCACCTCTGTTACGCGAAGTTTCATTACAGTTATTTTGACTGTCTCTACGATGAAAAAGAAACAAGACAAAAAAACAATAACGATAACAAAAAAAAACATTTGAAAAGTCAGAACCAAATTGTTACATAATATTCAGAGAAAAATTGTCCAGATGCGTCTCAGTCTTCTGAAATATTTGACTTAACGTAGACCAGAATGAGCTGATCTTGCAAAGTAAACTGGTTTATCTCTTGTTAGCATCAAAAAACAGATGTTATGGTTATGGTTGGTAGTGATGTCAAGAGAGCTGTTTTAAATAAATAACTCACTAAGCAAAGATTTTAAAGATTTCAAAAGAATTTTACATTTTTGTTTCCCCAAACGATGAATAACAAAACTAAATGACAAAATGTTTTAGTTGAAGTAAAGCAGACAGAATTGTTGTCAGAATAAATAGTTTGGGGGACAAGCTTAAGAGAGAGTTTTGATCTCCTCGAAATAGAAACTAAATATCCCTCAAATCACTCTCTACTACCTTAAAAGAAGACATTTAAATAATACCTGCTGCCTCACGGCCTATTTTTAGCTGTGAAAAAGACTTCAGAGGTATACCCTGAGGAAAAATCGCGTGTCGGAGCTTCTGAAGTAGTTCGTCGTTGTCTACAGCCTCATTCTGGCAACTCCTACGACGAAGTTGACGCCAAATTGTAACGACTTTTGCATCCATCAGTGACGTGGAGAGGAGATATACATTGCATGGGCAACAGCCTGTCTTCCATAACATAATTACTCAAACTTGGATCCCACTAAACAACCTGTACCGGAGGGATAGAACCGGACGGTCAACAAGTGCAGCTTGTGTAACAGAGACTGTCATTCGCGCATCAGATTATTCAGTTACAGACAACTCTGTTCCAGTAAGGCAGACAACTAGGATCTTGATCCGTGATCATTAATGACCGGCGGAGATCAAAGATTTACTATATATATATAAATATAAGAAACTGTTGTTACGGCCAGGAATTTATTTGATCGTAGATTTACTCGATCATGGTTAACCTGGGTCAATTGAACAAAAGTTTTGAAGAGGACACAATAATCTTATTAGTGAATTCATAGAAGAAATGTTGCTTTCATGGTAGTACAGCAATGATTAGTGGGTTTGCTTATGAATATTAGTATAAGAAATGATGGTATCGATTCCGAAGATATATCTAAATGGAGAAATAAATAAGTGATGGGTAAGCCATACGCTATGTGCAAATGAATGTGAGCGTTATAAGTCTTCGGTTGATAGAGGCACCATCGTAGATAAAGTGATTGGACTGCTTGTTCATGTATCATGAGATTAAATAAACTACTACAGTGAGTTGATGTATTTCTAAATAAGATTTTATTCTACAGTCTTGTAGTTCGCCTAGCTGCCAGATATTGGTTGGTACAGTGTGTCACCTTGTCATTAGGTTTAGACAATGGTTATGATTAAAGAGCTACATGAAATGGCTGCTGTGTTTAACTACAGTATATGAAGAGTTGATCGAAATACAGTTTACCGAAGGTTACTGACAAAAACAATTACTTGAATCAGCAATAATCGAATTATAATGAATACTAAAATAATTAAAATAAATATCAAAATATTTAAATAAGGTTACTCTTTCATATTTTATTTAGATAATCCGTTTTATAAAAATGTAAAAATTCGTTCTGGATTTTATGAGTTTGTGTGTCAGCTTTATGTCAGCAATCTAAATACCAGTGATTTTTATATTGTTAACATAAACACGATACATACACACTCGCATACACGCGTACAATTGTATATATATATATACGTGTGTGTGCAGTTACACGAATGTACAGTTACCTGTAACGTAAAATTATATATTGATTACCATTTTAATAAACGAAAAATTATTTTAAATAAACATGAAGTAATTTTTTTATCTTTAATCTATTTTCCAGTTTGGGAATATTTTGTTTATAATCCTTTTGCTGCTTCGAGCAACTATTCTATCAGGGTTGTTTTTTTTTTGTTTTGTTTTGTTATTTTTCGTACAACTATTTTCAGTCATGTGTACGTTGATTAACTGTTTCCGTCTAAGTGACCTCAAACCTTGTAACAACTTACATTTCGACATTAAACGCTTGATGGATATTGCTTTCAAGCTAAAAAGATAAACCTTCGAAAAAGACATATGAACTTCATTGAACTCATAGCTGTAAGATAATTTTAAAAATCTTGTGGATTAAACTGTTACATCATGTGAGATCGTACCGGAGCTCGGTAAACTGAGGCATCGTCAGTTATGATTTGCTCAAGAAAAGCAATACTAATGATAGGTTTCAAATACGTATCAAATCATTATCGTGTCTAGTAATCTGGTAAGCCTGACTCTTTCCACCAGCCACGGTCTGATATGGAAACCGTGAATCTGAGCTTAAAATCATATTGGATTGATGAGCCTTCTCTACCACACTGGGTGGAGGCGCAATGGCCCAGTGGTTAGAGCAGCGGACTCGCGGTCATAGGATCGCGGTTTCGATTCCCAGACCGGGCGTTGTGAGTGTTTATTGAGCGAAAACACCTAAAGCTCCACGAGGCTCCGGCAGGGGATGGTGGCAAACCCTGCTGTAATCTTTCACCACAACTTTCTCTCACTCTTACTTCCTGTTTCTGTTGTGCCTGTAATTCAAAGGGTCAGCCTTGTCACACTGAATATCCCAGAGAACTACGTTAAGGATACACGTGTCTGTGGAGTGCTCAGCCACTTGCACATTAATTTCACGAGCAGGCTGTTCCGTTGATCGGATCAACTGGAACCCTCGACATCGTAAGCGACGGAGTGCCAACAATCACACTGGCACGACGTGGCTTGGCAGATGGATGCAGTTTTTATACTCATACCTGGGAGTAGTTCAGTCGATTACATCGACCCACTGCGCAAATTGCACTTATTTTATTGACCCGGAAAGGATAAAAGGTGAAGTCGAACTCGGACGAATTTGAACTCAGAACGTAAGGAATACTGCTGAGCACTTCGCTCGGCGTGCTAACGGTTCTGCCAGCTCAGCGCCTTATGATCCCATTAAGGATATGTAAATCTATAAGAATTTAGAATCTGTTAATTGATTCTTTGAGTTAAAAAAACAAAAAAAAACATTACTACTTGTATTTTATTTTGCGATCTTTCTGAAGCATTTTTGTTATTAACTTGATGTCACATTAGTTTCCGTGGAATAAAGTAATACGAAGTCTCTTCCAATCCAAACATTTAAAAGGTGGATGAATTTTTTCCACCGTAAATTAATTTGTCCTTCATAAAATATTTGTCTTTGGTTTAGTTATCCCCACATACTGGAATCTCCAAGTAAGCCATTATCAACATTCATTTTCTTCGATTCCATTTTCGAGCAGTTAATTATCTCTTATTTTGTTTCAGAATTTATTTTGCAATATTCTTGATGTAAAATAGTGTGTTGAAACAAATATTGTTCTACATTGGGAGGGCCATGCTGTCAATTGAAACGCATTACTTAATTTACTAATTAACTAATCAATTCATAACAATTTTCCCTTTAGGCACTAGGTCAAAAATTTTGAACGAAGAAGGGTAGTTGTTAGTATCGACACCAGGGTTTCATTAGTACTTTATCAGTTGCATTTCTTACTTAAGTAATACTTTCAAAAGTTTCGCATTGTGCGTATATGTGTGAGTGTAAGTGAGTATATATATGTGTGTGTGTGTGTGTGTGTGTGTGCGTATGTGTGCGTGCGTGCGTGTGAGTAGTATGCTCGGATGATAAAGAGATTCGTTTCGCAATCACGTTTCTGTTTTCGCACCCATTTCATATTACAGTGTGTGTGCTCACGCGTAAATATACATGTACACATACATACACACACACACACACACACACACACATATATATATATATATATATATATATATATTGTTTCAGTCATTTGACTGCGGCCATGCTGGAGCACCGCTTTGAGTCGAGCAAATCGACCCCAGGACTTAATCTTTGTATGCCTAGTACTTATTATATCGCTAAGTGATGCTTAGTACTTATTATATTTGCCAAACCGCTAAGTTACGGGGACGTAAACACACTAACATCGGTTGTCAAGCGATGGTAGGAGGACAAACACACACACACACACAAACTAATACATGCACACACACACACACACACACACACATATATGTATATATATATACGACGGGCTTCTTTCAGTTTCCGTCTATCAAATCCACTCACAAAGCTTTGGTCGTCCCGAGGCTATAGTAGAAGACACACTTGCCCAAGGTGCAATGCAGTGGGACTGAACCCAGAACAATGTGGTTGGTAAGCAAGCTTCTTACCACACAGCCACTCCACACTCCAGCGCCAATTTATACATACACATATAATATAGATACAGTGCCCCAACACGGCCGCAACCAAATGACTGAAACATGGAAAAGAATAAAAGAATACACACACACACGCTTTCATTTTTAGCAAACTTTTCCATGGCTTCGCCGAGTTTCTCCACCCTCTATCCGCTCTAAATGGCATCACTAAAACTACAACACTTTCGAAATAAAACTGTAACTAATAAATTCAATTTTGTTAACGGTGGAGGATGCAATCTACAGAGTACCAGATAAAAAGCTTTCAGGCATTTTGTTATATATTTTAAAGACTCGACTTCAACAATGTTTCATTTACTTTTACCATTTATAACATCCAGTGACAGTAACATTTATGCTTGTTATTGTCTATCTGCAACTCAACTTTCATCGAGCTGACTATGAATAACCGGATTCCAACCGTGATGATTTTGTCTCTTTATGCTTATATAGGACTATATTAATTAATGTGGTCCTATCTTTAATTAAGACAATTGGATTTAAGAACACTTTGCCAGCTTTACATGTTATACGTTGTGACATGAAACACTGGTGTTACACGAAGGATAAATTAATTCACGGAGAAAAATTTTCTCCACTTTCTAAATATTTGAATTTGAATAGATTTTGTATTATCTAATCGACTGGCCCCCTCCCCAAAAATTTCGGGCCTTGTGCCTAGAGTAGAAAAGATTACTTTTTACTACGAAATCTAATGACATCGAACGACTTAACTAAGCCCTTCTCACAAAATAAAGTGTTTGATCATTTGTTTACGCCAACGCTCTGCCCTTTGTCTCTTACTTGTTTCAGTCATTAGACTGTGACCATGGTAGGGACACCACCTTGAAGAAATTTAGTTGAATGAATCGACTTCAGTTCTTATTTTTTAAAGCCTGGTACTTATGCAATCGGTCTGCTTTTTGTCAAAACGCTAAGTTACGAGTACGTAAACACGAGAACACCGGTTGATAAGCGGTGATCAGGGATAAACACACATACATACACACATACATACACACACACACACTCACACATACGCTCACACACACACACACACACACACACACAATCGGCTTCTTTCAGTTTCTGTCTACCAAATTCACTCACAAGGCTTTGGTCAGTTCGAGGGGCTATAGCAGAAGACACTTGCCTAAGAGGACAGAACCTGGAAACATGTGATTGAGAAGGAGACATTTTACCATACAATCACTTCTGTGCCTATTGTAAAAAAAAACAAAAAAACCTACATTAGAGTCATGGCTAGACCGTCTTTGGATTAACTGAGGCTAAACAACAGTTACAATAATACTAACAATAACAGCTACCAATACGGTAACAACAGCATAGATATGTATTTCAGCTAACGAAAGATCTTCTACTTGTATGCTTGGCACGCTAGAAGTAACAGTTAAATTCCTTTCCAATCATAGTCTACAATGTTTAAAATAAAATGGAAAGATGAGTTGGTCGATGTGGTCCTAGATACAGCATCATAAAGCGTAGACGGGATAGTCATCGCTGGAATGCCTTTCAACACAGGGCTTGCTTAATCGGAGTTGACCTGGGCGAAACAAAAACACAATATACTGTATATTTTAAGCGACATGTTAAATGAAAAACTAACCGAGCAGACTTTCCATACACATAGATAGACATACACAAACACATACATACATACATACGGACACAAACACACACACGCACACGTACGCACACACACACACACACACACACACACACACACACATACACAGATACGCTTGATTTATGATTCTAGTCCTATTGAGTGACATAGGATGTCCTCAGCTATCGGAGAAGATATTTTTCATGTTCGGCATAAAACGTGCACAGGCACTTATATATATATATATATATATATATATATATATATATATATATGTGTGTGTGTGTGTGTGTACACGCACATACACGCATACACACTCCCACATACACACACAAACATATATACACACACATGCATGCAAACATACATACATACATACATACAAAACATACATAAATACACACACACACACACACGCATTCTCTCTCTCCTCTCTCCCTCTCTCTCTCTCTCTC
>NC_068982.1:58883574-58885219 GCF_001194135.2 Octopus bimaculoides | reverse complement strand
CTCTCCCTCTCTCTCTCTCTCTCTCTCTCTCTCTCTCTCTCTCTCTCTAAAAACACATGTGCATACTTAATCACACACATATCTTCAAGAGGGGTGTTGCTGGAATCTGAGGCTGGCATGCTACATTGGAATACAGATTCAATTACTTACTGATCACCTCAAATTCAATATGGCTAACTATCCTTAAACACAATAAAAAGCTTATCACATGATCTCTCGGGATCCGCCATGTATCTAAAGTGGGTTTGGCAAGGATTGCTACAATGGTGCGGTACTATCAGATGTAGGGCAGGCCTGAGGTGGGTGTGGGTGGTGAAGAGGTTTGAAACCTCCGGGGGTGACATTGGAAACAAATAAAGGGGGGGGGTGAACGAATCGGTGAGCTTGGGGTTAGGTATCGTTCTAAGATGAGGAGTAGTGGTAGGATGGATGGAATGGTACAAAATACATAGGACTTTAGTTGTTCGTTGGTGGTGCTGTAGTGTTGTTGCTGGTGGGGGGGGGGTAGTTCTGGGAAGGGGGATTAATGGTATCGGTGGTGTAGTGGTAACGAAGATGTATTAGGAGCAGCAGTAGTGGTTGTCGCAGGGGAAGTGGTGGTGGTGGTGATAGTAGTAGTATTAGTAGTTATGGTGGTGGTGGCGGTGATGGTAGTTGTAGTAGTTGTAGTGGTGGTGGTGGTAGTAGTTATAGTGGTGGTTGTGGTTGTGGTGGTAGTAGTTATAGTAATGGTGTTAGTAGTAGTGGTGGTAATGGTAGTAATGACGAGGGTAATAGCTGTGGTGGTTATAGTAGTGATGGTGGTGAAGGTAATAGTAATAATAGTGGTGATGGTGGTAGTAGTAGTTGTAATTGTTGTCGTGGTGGTAGGGATGTAGTCGCTGTGGTAGTAGCTACAGAAGTGCGGTGCTGGTAGTGCTCACGACGCTAGTTTTGGTATAGTGGCGGTGTATGTCGCAGCAGCAGCAGTAGTGGTGGAGGTGGTGGTGGTAGTAGTTGTAGTGGTGGTGGTGGTGGTAGTAGTAGTAGTAGTGGGGGTGCTTGTGGTAGTAGTAGTAGTGATGAATGTGTTAATGTGTAATATTGTTGTTGCTTAACTCCAAGTCAGATCTGACCGAGCAGATCTATGATTAAAGGCGTTCCATCAATGGCCATCCTATCTCATTTTTTTTTTATATGCAGTAATCCCTTGCTATATTGCGGTTCACCTATCGCGATTTATTATTTAAGCTTACGGCGATTCCTCCGTGGTGTTGTTTTGCATTTATAATAAAATAAATATATACAAATTATAAAAATAATAAAAATAAAAAAATTCAGTACTGTTTCTACTTCGCGGATTTTCACTTATCGCGTGGAGTTTGGAAAATAACACCTGCAATAGTCTAGGGATTGTTGTTGGCACTCCGTCGCTTACGACGTCGAGGGTTCCAGTTGATCCGATCAACGGAACAGCCTGCTCGTGAAATTAACGTGCAAGTGGCTGAGCACTCCACAGACACGTGTACCCTTAACGTAGTTCTCAGGGATATTCAGTGTAACATAGTGTGACAAGGCTGACTCTTTGAATTACAGGCACAACAGAAACAGGAAGTAAGAGTGAGAGTGGTGGAAGAGTACAGCAGGGTTCACCACTATCCCCTGT
>NC_068982.1:58880308-58883308 GCF_001194135.2 Octopus bimaculoides | reverse complement strand
GCTACTCTTTCTAGTAAGTCAAACGACTAGTAGAAGACTCCACACGATGGGTTTTCTCTATGGTGGTGGCATTGTTAACGTTATTGTTGTTTGCGACAGCGTTTGAGTTGTCGGTAGAGGTGGTGTGATGGCTTTGAAAATGGTGTTGAAGGTGATTGTCGTAGTCGCGTTCTAGGTGGTGGCGCTGATGCTGATAATGGTGTTGTTGATGCCTTTGTAGGCGGTGGTGGTGGTGGCGGTAGCTATGGCGATGGTGGTGTTGTCGTAGTTTTTGGTGATGGTGGTGGTGGCGGCGGCGGCGCTGCTGTAATTGTTGATGATGTTAAGAGTGAAGGCGCGTGGCTCAGTGATTAAGGTAATCAGCTTACGATCGTAAGGTCGTGAGTTCGATTCCCAGCGGCGTGTTGTGTTGGGCACGTTGCTCCATTCCACTCGGCTAGCAAAAATGAGTTGTACCTGTATTTCAGAGGGCCGGCCTTGTTGCATTTTGCATCACGCTGGATCTCTCTGAGAATATACATTCTGTGAGTGCGCGTTTCAGTGGAGTGCTGAACCACTTGTACGTTAATTTGACGAGCAGGCTGTTCCATCGATCGGATCAACTGGAACCCTCGTCGTCGTAACCGACGGAGTACCAGTTTTTGTTGTGAGTGGCAGTATCATTGCTTTTGTTGTAGTTGATGTTGTTGGTGACGATCGTCGTCGTAATCGTGTTCTTGGCTGTGATGATACTGGTGATGATGGTGTTGATTTTTTTTTATTGTTTTGCTTGTTTCTGTCATTTGACTGCAGCCATGCTGGAGTACCGCCCCAGGACTAATTTTTCAAGCCTAGTACTTATTCTATCAGTCTCTTTCACTGAACCGTAAACACACCAATACTGGTTGTCAAGCTGTGAGGAAGGGGACAAATACAGACACGAAGACGCACAGATATATACATATATATATACGACGGGCGTCTTTCAGTTTCCAACTACTAAATCCACTCATTAGGCTTTGGTCAGCCCGAGGCTATAGTAGAAGACACTAGCCCAAGGTGCCACGCAGTGGAACTGTACCCAGAACCAAGTGGTTGAAAAGCAAGCTTCTTACCACACAGCCATGTTTGTTTGTTTTTTGTGATGGTAGTGATGGTTGATGGGACGATGGTGTTGTTTTGTTGCTAGCTGTGGTAATGTGGAGGCTGAGATGATGGTGTTGTTATTGATATCATTGGAGGGGATGTTGATGTTTTCGATAATGTCATTGACCTGGTTGGCATTGGTGGTGACGGTGGTTAGGATGATGTTGTTGTTGTGGTGGTGGTGGTGGTGATGGTGGTAGTGGGTAGCTGTAGTGGTAGTAGTAGTAGTTGTAGAGGTGATGGTGTTAGTGATTGTGATGGTAGTGGTGTCGGTGGTAGTTGTGGTGATGGTGGTGATAGATTTGGTGGTAGTGGTAGTGGTGGTGATAGTAGTTGTGGTAGCGGTAGTGGTTGTGGTGTTGGTGGTTGTAGTAGTGGTGGTAGTGATGGTGATATGGTGGTGGTGGTAGCAGTGGTTGTGTGGTGGCGGCGGCGGTGGTGATGGTGGTGGTAGTTTTAATGGTGGTGGGTAGTGTTTTGCTGTTTGTGATGGTAAATTGTTTGGCGGTAGTTGTGGTAGGGAATACGGTACCCAAGAAACCGATAAGGGATCTTCAGTGGGTGAAGAGATTAGGGTACCATTAAGAATAAACCATAATAATCTAGACAATTAAGATTACGATATGCAGTTTGTGACTGGGGGGGTGGGTGTAATAAGAGCGGGGAAGGCGAAGGTATTAAATTATAAATCTTCCTCTGCGCCATAATGACATTCCTTTCCCCAATCTCTCTCTGTCTTACTCTCTTACTCTCTCTCTCTCTCTCTCTCCCTCCCGCTCTCGTTCTTAGTCTTTCCTTCAGTGCTGCAACGGAACATTGGCATCATCATCATCATTATCATTAGCAGTAGCAGCACCGCCTTCATTACCAACCTCACCATCATATTATCATCAGTGCTGTCATTATATCACCATCGACATAAATACCATCATTAACATTGTCGTCTTTGTCAATGTCATCCTCTCTGACTTTATCATTATAAACCCAGATAGCGTCGACATCGCCATCATCATCATCATCATCATCATCATCATCATCATCATCGCATCGTCATCATCATTACATCGTCCTCATCTTCATCGTCAGCACCGTGAACTCCAATGTCGTCGTTGTTATAATCGTCACCGATATTTCAATCATCGTCGTTGTCCTCATTATCGTCACCCTCATTATTATCAATATCTTTAAGGCGGCAAACTGGCAAACTTGTTAGCATGCCGGACGAAATGCTTAGCGGCATTTCGTCCATCATTACGCCCTAATTCCAAATTTTGTCGTAGTCGGCTTTGCCTTTCATCTTTCCGGGGTCGATGAAATAAGTACCAGTTGAACTCTGGGAGGTCGATGTAAACGACTTACCCGTCCCCCAAATTGCTGGCCTTGCGCCAATATTTAAAAGCATTATCATTATTATTATTGAGTGAGAGAGCAGTGCATGCCATCAAAGTTACACTGGGGTAAAATATATGAAGCCCAGTATACCCATCATGACTACCCGTCTGATAAGGGTACACCAGGCACATGCATCACAACCACATGTGCACAACATGGTGATCTCATATCAAGATAAACAGTGCATGATCTCGCAGGTGGGACCCAGTTAGAATTTTCTTCAAGTCGAGTAGCCCATCCCGCTCAAAAGGTCCCTGAATAAGGGTTGTTTAAGGATGTTGAGCAAAACACCCATGTTTTCAAAGGTGAATTATTCAAACCCCAAAGAATTCCTCTCATCACATGGCTATGATGCTCCTCCACTACTTCTGCTCATGATCAGAGATGCACATATCGTCAGCCAATAAGGCACATGTTCAACTGGTTAAGATCAAACAACTGAGTATTTACTGTAGCCCATCTTTTTATATCAAGACAGACAAA
>NC_068982.1:58879179-58880298 GCF_001194135.2 Octopus bimaculoides | reverse complement strand
TTATTATTATTATTATTATTATTATTATTATTATTATTATTATTATTATTATTATTATTGGTGATCTCAATCAGGTTCGTTCTTATCTCTGGTAAAATTTATGTGGATGTGTGAAAGTGCATGGCTCAGTGGTTAGAGCGTTGGGCTTACAGTCGTGAGGTAGTGAGTTCGATTCCCGGACCGAGCTGTGTTCTTGAGCATGACAATTTATTTAACGTTGCTCCAGTTCACTCAGCTGTAGAAATGAGTTGCAACATCACTGGTGCCAAGCTGTATCGGCCTTTTCCTTTCTTTTAGATATAACATCAGAGGCGTGTAGAGGGGAGGATGGTATGCATTGGTGATCGCTGGTCTTCCGCAAAAACAACCTTGCCCAGATTTGTGCCTCGGAGGGGAACTTTATAGGTGAATCCCATGGTCATTCATTACTGAAGAGGGTCTTTACCCTTTTCCCTTGTGTTGGTAGCAGGTTACTACCTGTAACCTTAAGTATCCACAAGCTTTCAAAAGTCTTCCAAGTGCTTAGAACCCTCCTGATAATATTTCCTATTCCTACGAGGCAACCTTTCTGTAGAAGCTCTACAGAACATTCTATTCCAATCTCCCTCAACCATTTCTCTAAATTTTTACACCAATTATTACAGGCATGACCATTAGTTTTCATATTCCAAATTCTTGCAATTTCAATTTCTTTAAAGATTATTATTATTAAGTTAAAGAAGTGATTTTAAATTCTCAAACGCAGGATAATGCTAATAATATAGCCTGAAGAGGATAAGCTAACCCTATTTTGCAGAAAAAAAGTGTTGGCGGCCAGCTATGAGACTCGAACTCACACCTCCGTGATTACGCGTCGCGGTGCTCTAGACCGATTAAGCTATACTGCCCTCACCCCACATTCTTCTGAAAATTTAAGATGTATAGAAATCTCGCTATTATTATTATGATTATTATGATTATTATTATTATTATTATTAGTAGTAGTAGTAGTAGTAGTAGTAGTAGTAGTAGTAGTAGTAGTAACAGCAGCAGCAGTAGTGCGGCGTAACAATTAGCACTGGCGGAACAATTAGCACTCTGGGCGAAATGCTTAGCGGCATTTCGTCTGAATTTACGCTC
>NC_068982.1:58876901-58878838 GCF_001194135.2 Octopus bimaculoides | reverse complement strand
AAACACCTAAAGTTCCACGAGGCTCCGGCAGGGGATGGTGGCGAACCCTGCTGAACTCTTTCACCACAACTTTCTCTCACTCTTACTTCTTGTTTCTGTTGTGCCTGTAATTCAAAGGGTCAGCCTTGTCACACTGTGTCACGCTGAATCTCCCCGAGAACTACGTTAAGGGTACACGTGTCCGTGGAGTGCTCAGCCACTTGCACGTTAATTTCACGAGCAGGCTGTTCCGTTGATCGGATCAACTGGAACCCTCGACGTCGTAAGCGACGGAGTGCCAACAACATCTCCATTTCCCCCAAATTTCAGGCCTTGTGCCTTTAGTAGAAAAAATTATTATTACTATTATTACTGGAGCAGCTTGCACGCCGGACAAAATGCTTAGCGACATTTCGTCTATCTTTATGCTCTGTGTCGACTTTGCCTTTCCTCCTTTCGAGGTCGATAAAATGAGCAATGTGGTTAATGTAATCGACTCGCTCCCTCTCCACAAATTTCAGGCCTTGTACCTGTAGTAAAAAGGATTATTACTTGTATCTTCTATGACCATCACTATCTAATGTGTTTCAATAACTAACGTAGAAGCAAAACCCCCAAATTGAGGTGCAAGGAATAATAAATTATATCGACTTCGTATTTGGCTGGTACTTTATTTTTATCTCCTCGGAATGATAAATGGTGAAGTCACCCTCGGTGGGATATGAATTCAGGATTTGAAAGAAAGTAAGTAAATCAAGCAAGGCATTTAGTCCGATGATCTAATGATTCTGCTGAAGAGATATCTCTGGTTCCGTGATAGTATGTACAGCCAAACCATCTAATTTCAATATATTTATAGTGATCGATAAAATATGTTGCCCAAACACATTTATCGATCCCTTGGGATTTGAACATAATATGAGATACCATATTATAACGCTACTCTAATGTATTTTCAAAACCGTTTATCTCTGAAATATTGATTTCTAATATTAGCACAAGGCCACATATACTGGTCGAGTGTAAAGTCAATATGATCATCCTCAGTTCTTCCCTGGTATTACGCTTTATCGATCCCGAATGACAAAAGCAAAGTTGACCTTTGAGGGATACTTGTCTCAAAAATTGTTACTCAGAGTTAAAGCAAGAATGAAACGTGATAAAAACTAAGACCTGGCATTTGGCACAAAGAAAACTGGGTCAAAAGAATTTTTAAAACTTTCAGCATAGACGTAAAAATGGCTGTGTAAGGAGTTCCTTTTGCAACCACATGATTTCGGGGTCAGCCCCACGCTGCGGCACCCTAGACAAGTGCCTTCTACAATAGCCCCAGCCCGACCAATACCTTGTAAGTGAATTTCGCAGAAGGAAACAGTACGGTATTATTACTCTTAATTAGTTAACCTCTTTTTAAGCCCACAAAATGGTGGCGAGCAGGAAGAACCGTTAGTGACATTTCATCCATCTTTCTGTGCTGAATTCAAATTCCGCTGAGGTCGACTTTGCTTTTCATCCCATTCGAGGTCGTTAAAATAAGTACCAGTTGAACACTGGTTCGATTTAATCGACTTATTCCCCTCTCCCGAAATTGCAGGTCGTGTGCTAAAATTTGAAACCATTATTATTATTATTGTTAAGGCGACGAGCTGGCAAAATCGTTAGCGGTATTTCGTCTGTCTACGTTCTGAGTTCAAATTCCGCCGAGGTCGACTTTGCCTTTCATCCATTCGGGGTCGATAAAACGAGTACCAGTTGAGTAATGGGGTCGATGTAATCGACTAGTCATCTGTTACCGTCTTCTATTACCGCTTGATCGTCGTCCCATGCCCCGATTGCTGGTTGACCAAACTCGTGTGCATACTCTTCCACTTTCTGTAGAAAGGGCAAGTTCCACTGGTCAGGCTCTCCATCTACCGTGGTTGCTGGTGCGCAGACATACGCTCAGGCTACGGCATCCC
>NC_068982.1:58865980-58874110 GCF_001194135.2 Octopus bimaculoides | reverse complement strand
ATATATATATATATATATATATATATATATATATACACAGAGAGAGAGAGAGAGAGAGAGAGAGAGAGAATGTCAAACCCCGTAGAACAATCAAGTAAACAAACAGGGGAACAAACAAATCCCTTTCTCCTTTCTTCTCTCACTCCTCACCCAAAATGGATAAATGAATATACAAATAAATGAATGAATAAATAAATAAACGAAGGGAAGCGAAAATTAAATAACACAGCTGTTGCACATTGTATTTGATAGCAGACTGTGTCGTCTCATGTAATATGGGTTCAGTATTTATGATCAAGACTTTACATAGCAGATAAGAATGGTAAGTGCAATGCTGCGCGAAATTGCAACTGTATTATCTTGGACAAGTATAATTCAAATGTAGTAAAGTAAGAATAAATCATAGTCTACCATAATGATTATTCTGGGATGGACTGCATTTTGTCCCGTCAGTAAAACACTTTGACAGTGTTTCACAAGCTCTAACTGCACTATCTCTGCCAGAGATACTTAGATGATAGATCTCAAACTAACAATGTACACTGTACAAATTAGATTTATATAAACCACAATATAGTTTGTAATCACCAAGATCTCCACTGCTATTATTATAAATACACACCCCGAAATCTTCTTGTCTGTTGCCAGTATGAGGAAGCTGTAATTTCTTGCTGTGCTTATCTAATGGAATGCATCATTTTGCACCAACACATTTACTATCCCTTTGCCTTGCATTTACTTTGACCTCCAAAACAGTGACAAAAAAAGCCAAAGCAAAAAGCAAAAACAGAAAATTTTTATTTCCATCTTCTCCCTCTTTGCAATCCTAAATATATATTCGTTTTAAAATTCCAATTGATCATCTCTTTACAGAAAACTCGATAAGATACATTGATATCAAAAGAAAAGGAGCAATATCTTATGAAATCACACGAAATCAAATGATTTTGCTGCACTTTTAGCAACGGGATTTCAAGGCTGTTAAAGAACTCAATACTTTTAAAACTTAATATTAATAACTTAGTGTGTTTTTTTTCTATAGGTACTAGTTTATTATTATTATTATTATTATTATTATTATTATTATTATTATTATTACTATCGTTATTATTATTATTGGCAAGAAGGCGAGGATCTAGCAGAATCATTAGAGTGCTGGACGAAATGCTTAGCGGTATTTCGCCCGCCGCTACGTTCTGAATTCAAATTCCGCCGAGATCGACATAGCCTTTCAGTTTTTCGGGGTCGAGAAATTAAGGATTAGTGAAATACTGAGGTCGATGTAATCGACTCATCTCCACCTCCTCCCAAATTTCAGGCCTTGTGCCTATAATAGAAAGGATTATTAAGACGGCGGGCTGACGGAATCGTGCTTAGCAACATTTCGTCCGTCCTTACGTTCTGAGCTCAAATTCCGCCGAGGTCGACTTTGCCTTTCATCCTTTCGGGGTCGATGAATGAAATAAATACCAGTTGAGTACTGGGGTCGATGTAATCGACTTACCCACTTCCCTAAAAATTTCAGGCTTTGTGCCTATTGTAGAAAGGATTACTATTATTGACAAGAGAGCGAGGATCTGGCAGAATTGTTAGCACGCCGGACAAAATACCTGTATTTCATTTGGTTTTATGTTCCGAGTTCAAACTCTTCTCAGGTTGACTTTGTCTTTCATTCATTCTCACAGAGTCGATAAAATAAATGCCAGTTGAGCACTGAGGTCAATGTAATCGACTAGCTCCTCTTCAGAAAATGTCAAATGTTGTGCCTATAGTAGAAAGAATTATTATCATTTCTGACTATCCCTTCAACTGTAATATTTGTAGATTTATGTTGTCAGTTGTGTTTGTTTTGTTATATCTTAGCCAGAAAGTGAGAATTGTGCCTTTGGCTCTTGACTTAAACCTCCGAGGCTGGTGGCAGTGAAGGGAGAAGGTATCTTCAAATGAGATACCTATTTCAAATGCTTGCAATAAATGTAGACTCTGCTAATGTCACTCAAAGATCAGATTGTAGTGTTAAAACGAGCGAATGATTAAGTCCACTACTCAAGTAAGACATGGTCTGATTTGAGCCTTGAATACATTAGTCAATACGTCTTGACATTTAAGAAACATGCATCAATATTGAGGTATGATTGTGAAGATTTTCCTGCTTGTTCCTGTAAATCAATACACCACAACTTCCACTCCATACGGCATTTGCTTTTCCATACATCACTCCGTGTTCCACCTGGACACATTATCAGGGATGTTTCCTTGTGTCTTTGGAAGTTTTGGGTCTTTCAACATCAGAAACCTGCACCCAGGCGATTCAAACTGGGACTGTTCAAACCCCAGCTTGTGACCAATTAGTACTACCGCTGGTAACACTGTCCCTTCCAGAGTTCGCTTCGCTTGATTAACCCATTACCTCCCATAATTCTATTAACTGGAATTTTTTTTATGAAACTTTGATTTCTAGCATAAAACAGCCTTAGAAACACGCTGGAATGATCAAAATAACATTTCAAAATAACATTTTAAATAGAAACAAGCGAGATATTGGGTGAAAAATTAGCAAACCTTATTTGAATATCAGAGAAATATACCTATGTGTAAATATTGACAGATAATTACGAAATTTGTAATTTTTAAGTGATCTCATATGAGATCACTGGTAGGTAATTAATGATAAATATATCTCACAGATTGTCACCATTCGCTTTGCTTGTACATAACATAGAAGAAAATTTGACTGAAACTGAAGTTTCGTGCAAACACTGAAAAATCTCCATTTGCAAAGATGGTTTCTAGCTGAACATGTTCTTACTAACTTGATTTTGCACTGTTAATTTGAAGATTCACCGTGGAACAAGATTTCCTTGCCATTAAACAATAATAAAATAACATTGGAAAATACAATATAAAGAAATTTAACATCCTAAAATAGAAAGAGAAATCGAATAAGATTCCAACGAAAATACTATACATTAAAAAACAAAGTTTTTTTCTTCGGTTTCTCTGTTTTCTCCCCACCTCTCTCTCTCTCTCTCTCTCTCTCTCTCTCTCTCTCTCTCTCTCTCTCTCTCTCTCTCTCTCTCTCTCTCTTCGTGTGTAAGGCCAGAACTTTTAATGAATGGTTGATATTTGAAAGAAGAAAAAATTTCCTAAAGTTACAAAATATTTTTAAGGATAGGGAAAGGAAGGTAATGTGTGTGAAAGGATAAAAGAATAACTTTCTACACCTACCCATAATAAAAAAACAAAAAACAAAAAGAAAGTGTTAAATAAGAGAGGGAGAGAGAGGACTGAGAAAGAGAGGGGGAAGATGGGTGGGTAAGAGAGATAACGAATAATAGAAATTTACTTATCTTACTGAATTGCATGGTTCATTGACTTCTTAACTCACGCCAGTATAGCAAATTAATTATATAATAATAATAATAATAATAATAGTAGCGGTGGTGGTGGTGGTGGTGATGGTGATGGTGATGGTGGTGCTGGTGGTGTTCGTTGTGATGGTGGAGGAATTGGAGCTTCGGTTATCGCCATAGAAATGTAGAAATGATGGTAATGATCAGCATGTTTGGGAGAAATGTGAAATAACTTTTTTTTTTTTAAAGGTGTAAGGTAAAAATAAATGCATAAAAATAAATTTAAAAAAATGATAAATAGATAAATATAATAAATAAATTAAGAAAGGAACAAATGAAAAATGTTTCGACCGGTAGCTACAGTAACAAATCAGTGTCGGAATGTTGAAGAAGAGGAGGAGGGGAAAGATGGTAGGGAGAGGTGGAAGAGGCTGACCATGACGGCGATGACAACGATGATGATGATGATGATGATGCCGTTTCTGACGTTGACCATAAGGCTGATAATGATGATGACGAAGAAGAAGATGATGATGATGATGATGATGATGATGATGATGATGATGATGATGATGATGATGACGATGATAGTAGTAGTGGTGATGTTGATGATGGAAGCAAGAAACAAAGACAATGATAATGATAATGATGATGATAACGAAAACAACGATGGTGTTGACTGTGATGATTTTAAAGAAATAACAGCAATTAATGTGTCATGAAATTTAAATGTCTAGAATTTTCCTAGAAATCTTTCTAGCTGTTGTTGTTGTTGTTATCGTTGTTCTCGCTGTTACTTGTTAACATTAGGCGAGAAGACACGTACACACACAAATACACACATAAATTCAGTTTTGTCAATTAGTTGATTGCAGAACGGCTTGATTTGGTCACTATTATTTACTATAATGTGATCGCAGTATTGATGAGTTAAATGCTTGCTTAGTAAACAGGTCAAACAGAAGTGAACTTATTTGAATTGGTCATTAAAGAAAACAGTTTTTTTTTAAATTTGAAGCTCAGTTTCATTCGAAAGTCTGTGTTGTTAACTTCTCTTGCCTTTAAGACTGGATAATTGAGCCAAGGCCATTATTTTAAAGACAAAAACTTAGAATTGATATATTTATATTTTAGAAATTTTCAATTAAGGTTATTTTAATTTAATATTTTTTTCAATATTTTATTTTGCTTTGTTTTCTAAAAATACGGTGGGGAAATATAAACAAGGAGTGATGTATTTATATGAATGTATAACTGAGATATTATTTATTCACGGTTTCACGGAATGTGTTCGAAGCTTGAGTCCAGCGCTGTTATATATTTTATTTATTAAGGAAGTGATTAGGCGGTGAACTGACAGAATCCTTACCGCACCTGACAAACTGCTTTACGACGTTTTGTTCGTCTTTACGTTCTGAATTAAAACTCCGCCAAGTCGACTTCGCAGTTCAAACTCTGCCAAAGTCGACTTTGCCTTTCATTCTTTTGGGATCGATAAAATAATTACCCGCCGAGTACCGGGGTCGAAGTAATCGACTTCCATCTCCACCCAACAAAAATGTCTGCTGTTCCTGTGCCAAAACTTGAAACTATTTATAAAAGCAGCGATATGACAGAATTGCTAGCACGCTGGAAAAACCTATTAGTTGCCTTTTTACGTTCTGAGTTCAAATACAACTGAGATCCTTTATTGCTTTTGTGGTCGATAAAATAAAATACCAATTAAGTAATCGATTATTCCCTCCTCAGTTGCTGACCAAAGTTTGAAAAATTATATATTTTATTTATTAATAAATTTGTTTGGGTTAGCAATTCAAACTCGATCCGATGTAATCAACCATTAGCTTCTTCAAATAACTGAATTGAACATTTGAAACTATTTCTGTTTTTGAATTCCTACGATTCAGAATGCTGTACACTTTTACTGTTTTAAGTCTTGGACTGTGGCCATGCTGGGGTACGCAGCTTCCAGCAGTTTTAATCCAATATATCAAATACATTCTAGTCAGATCAATCTTCTATTTGTTGGGTAGGATTTGTGATGACGGAAACTATAGAAGTCCGTTAGGTGAACTGTACTCGTAATTCAAAGCTCCATGCTTGTCACATTGTGGTAACCTGATTTTGCATCAGAATTATGAATTGAGAATATATGTGTCTATGGAATATTCAGCCTCTTACACTACAACTGAACGAACAAGTGAGTTATTCTTCACGGAAACCAACGGAGATCCATACTCTTTATGTACATATTTTTTGCTTGGTATAGCATTTAGTTATCTTTAACACTTTCACTCTCTTTCTTCCTTTCTCCGTTCGTGTCTATCTATCTATCTATCTATCTATCTATCTATCTATCTATCTATCTAGATAGATAGATAGATAGATAGATAGATAGATAGATAGATAGATAGATATACATATGCGTTTATATATATATATATATATAGAGATAGATAGATAGATAGATAGATAGATAGATAGATAGCCAGATAGATAGATAGACATGCACACACACATACATAATATGTATATAATGGACTGTAAATATAGGTTAAGTCACATGCATGTTATGTCAATAGAATTTGTAATAATGATAGTATTTAATATATTGCAAAATGTGATACACAAGCCACAACACATACATTCATACGTACACAAGTACATGCATTCATTCATATATACGTACACGTATATGAACAGATATATGTATGTACACGTATGTTCATGCCTATGTATATAGATGCATACACCAGCTGTTAGCTATTAATATATAAAGTGGTAGAAAAACAACACAATATGCGTGTTACCTGTGGCAGTATCAGGTAAAGTAATCAGCTTTGCAATGAGTATGTTTGAGTGTGTATTGAGTACCTCTCTTTCTCTTTCTTTGTTTCTTTCTTTCTTTCTCCCTCTCTCTCTCTCCATGCGCACATATACTCACGCATGCATGCACACATATATGTATCGACTAAGACCCTTATATATGAACGTGTTTTTGTATATTGAGTTAACATGAGACAAGTACGGTTGACAATGCCTTTAACTTTCGGGGAAACTTTAGTTTACTTTGCTTTTTCTGTTTTTTTTTTATCTTTTGTTCCCTTTTCTTTTCTTTTTTATCTGCTGGTGAATCATATATATTGCATCGTACAACAAGGAAAAACAACAACAACCATAACGACATCAGTATTAAGGGGGAAAAAATCATTGAAGGAAATTATTCATATAGTCTATATTATATTCTCCGTCTGTCTGTTTGTATCTCCATCAATTTGAATATCATTGTCTATTACTTTACTCTTCCTTAACCTCCTTCCCTTCTCCTCCTCCCCCACCCCATCATCATCTCCATCATCATCGCCATTTTCATGACTATTTCCCAATACTGTCATGGTTTGATCATGTTCAAGTCTTTTCTATAGCATACTGCCCTTCTTTTTTTAGTTTTTAGCTTTAAAAAGTAAAACGATGTTCCCGAGCATTGCTGTGTGGTTAAAAAGCTCGCGTTGCAACCACATGGTTTGGGGTTCATTCCCACTGCGTGGCATCTTTGGCAAGTATCTTCTACTATATCCTCAGGCCAACCAAAGCCATAAGCAGATTTGATAGACGGAAACTGCATGCCGTATATATGAGTGTATCTTTGTGTCTTTGTGTTTCTACCTCCACCTCACCGCTTAATCACCGGTCTTGGTTTGTTTGCGTACCAGTAACTCAGTCGTTCGGAAAAAGAGAACGCTGTGCTTTTGCCTGTAAGAAGATTCATTTGCTATACCTGGTAAGTTATATGACCCCAGAAAGATTTCTTTTTGTGGGGCTCTTAGATGATATCGTTATTATCACTTAGGATGATGAAGACAGTTGTAAAGGTTAAGATACTTTTTTTATTGCCCTTTTCTGTACATGCTTCGTATTTTCTGAGATCACATTTAACTGGGGCGAAAACTTGTCACTTCTACACATTTAGTCTTTTACCGTTTTCAGATTTTGAACCAAGCCCATACTGGAATATCACATTCAATTGCAATTATAATTCAATCACTTGGCTAGTACTTTTTCATGAATGAGCATTTACTATTTCACTATCCTTGTGTACATCTGAATGAGTGAGTAGGCATCTTTGTGCGTCTGTTCGGGAGAGATTGTGTCTGTCAATGTGTGTGAGTAAGTGTGTACGTTTGTGCGTGGGCGTGAGGACTATTCATGGTTTTGTTCAAATCTGTGAAAGCGCGTGGCCCAGTGTTTAGGGTATTTTGCTCACGATCGTATAGTTGTAGTTTCGATTCCCGGCGGCACGTTGTGTCTTTGAGCAAGACACTATATTTCAAGTTACTCCACAGTCACTCAGCTGGCAAAAATGAGCAGTACCTGTAATTCAAAGGGCCAGCCTTGTCACGTGAAGGGTACACGTGTCTGTGGAATGTTCTGCAACTTTTGCGTTAATTTCACGAGCAGGCAGTTCCGTTGATCAAATCACCTGGTACACTTGTGGTCGTAACCGACGGAATGCCAGAGATGTTCAAACTCCGATCAAAAATATCCAAATCATGGCTGTACATCTTTTAAAGAATATATTGAACTGGCTACCATATTAAATGTGATTCTGTTTTATATAAGGTGACAAAAGGTGACCACAGAGAGATTTATCTGCGATTTCTTGAATGTCTAAAGACTTTATTGGCGCTCTCTTGTTAGCGCTGTATCGCTATCTCGCTCGCTCTCTCTCTCTCTCTCTCTCTCTCTCTCTCTCTCTCTCTCTCTCTCTCTCTCTCTC
>NC_068982.1:58865214-58865931 GCF_001194135.2 Octopus bimaculoides | reverse complement strand
TTTCAGCCACTGACCTGACTAATGACTTGTGAATGGCTTTGCTTGACGGAAACTGAGTAGAATCCTATCGTGCTTAAAAACATTAGTGCTGGGGTCGACTTGTTCGCGTGAAACCCTTCAAAGTGTATTGCCCCAGCATGGCTCCAGTTCAATGATTGAACCAAATCCAAGATTAAAGATATATGTGTGTATGTACATTGTTGTTTAGCTTCAGGTTAATCTTGATCAGGTAGACCAAAGATATCCCAATCTCGAGCATATTGTCATCTTCCTCTGAGAAGGAAACCTCGTGTCATATTATCCGACGTGTTTCTTTTTGAAGACAGGAATGTACAGTTTGAAGGAGATTTGGCAGCAATTTTTGGTTGACTCGCGAGTCTATGTATGAGTGAAGTTGATGTCTGGATGTTTTTGTGTGGGTGTGCATAAGTCCGAAGTGTCTGCATATCGTATCAGGACATTTACTCTGCTAGGACAAACCTCCCCCCAGGACAATTCCCCATCCCCACACCGACGACAGCTACCCCAGGACAATTACCCCCTTGGTTAATTACCCCCTCTCCAATATATTAAGAAGTTTTAAATGATCTGTTGTCCTCATGGGTAATTGTCATTGATGGGTTATTTACCCCAACCCCTCTATGGGAGGGGTTGGGGTAAATATCCTAGACTCCTGCATGTATATATATATATATATATATATATATATATATATAT
>NC_068982.1:58860431-58862663 GCF_001194135.2 Octopus bimaculoides | reverse complement strand
ACGTAATGGTGTCAATGAGACCCAAAGGGGTCAGGTAATGCTGAGTAAGTACACAAAAATTTTCAGAATGAGATAAAAATCCAAGGCTGTGAAAGATTTTAAAACATTTATAAATAGAAGGTCTTACACCTGTTTCCGGGATAATTTATATATACCTTCATCGGAGACGGTGTGAGAAAATGGTTAAGCAATAGTTATTTTAGATAAGATATGAAATAGAGAGTGAAGTGGAGGAATGAAAATAGATGTGAGATATGCAGGGATATTGCATCTGTAGATCCATTATTTATGCAGAATGGTATACATATAAAATTCCAATAACTTGTGAGTAAATACTATTGGAACTTACAAGGTATGAATCTTATATGTATACCATTCTGCCTAAATAATGGATCTACAGATGCAATATCTCTGCATATCTCACGTCTAATTTCATTCCTCCACTTCACACTCCATTTCCTATCTTATCTAAAATAACTCTTGCTTAACCATTTTCTCACACCGTCTCCGATGAAACGATATATAAAATATCCCGGAAACAGGTGTAAGACCTTCTATTTATAAATGTTCAGAACAATGGTACAGCCTGCTCGTGAAATTAATGTGCAAGTGGCTGAGCACTCCACAGACAAGGTGATCTTGGGAAGACTTTCGCACAAGATTAGGAAGCATGTCATAGGATGTCACATCCCTTTGGCTTTGCATATTGCTCTAAATCTCAAAACCCGACAGTAAAAATTTCACTTTGTAAGCACTGATCAGCTCTGCTTTTTCCTTTTTTTTTATCGTTCATTATCGGGCTAGGTGTAGTTGATAAACCTACTGTTTTTCAAATACTCATCAGTTACATCAAACACAATGATGTCCAAATGTACAGAGTTTTAATCAACGAACTGTGAAGTTTATAGTTCATCTCTCAGTCTATGCTGACCATAACCAAGACAATTTAATGGTTAGATGTTCATTTGGCTGAAAATAATTTTAACAACATAAACGGTTTGCAGATGAAAACGGAAGCCGCACTATCGAATCAACAAGTGTCCCGTTAACTTATAGTGCTAAGTACAACTGCTTCCGTAAAAATATAGGTGTCCATTGCTTTCTCTTCTGAATATTTCAATCGTTCAACCAATTAGACTACCTATTCCTTCTATTAGCCTGTATGTGGCTGAATATTCAACGGATACATTTACTTTTAATGTAATTCACAATCAGTCAACCGGGGGTAATACGACAGGACGGGAAGGCAGCCAGCTGGCAGAGGTGTTAGCACTCCGGGCAAAATGCTTAACGGCATGTCGTCCATCCTTACGTTCTGAGTTCAAATTCCACCGAGGTCGAATGTATTTTTCAATTTTTCGAGATCGATTAAATAAGTACCGTTTGAGTACCAGTGTCAATGTAAGCGACTAAGCCCCTCCACTGAAATTTTTAACCCTATGCCAAAATTTGAAACCAATATAACAGGACGGGAATTTGAATTAGAGATAGATTCTATTCGACGGGCTTCCGAACAATTTCCGTTTCTACAAAACTTGAGTCAACCCCGGGCTATGGTGTATAAAATTATACTCGACACTTTATAATTGCGAAGAGAATTTCTTTTTAAACAGTTCGGTTAAAACATTGCATGCACAATTGGCAATGCTCCTGAACATGTTAACGAAATAAGATTAAAAATATAGGTGCCATATCTATCTATCTATCTGTCTGTCTGTCTTTCTGTCTGTATATATATATATATATATATATATATATATATATATATACACACACATATATATACATGCATACATACGTACAGACACACAGATAGATAGATAGATAGATAAATAGATTGATTGATTGATAGATGGATATAGGCGCAACAGAATAAGTACTAGGCTTACAAATAATAAGTCCTGGGGTCGATTTGTTCTACTTAAGGCGGTGCTTCAGCATGGTTGCTGAAACAAGTGAAAGAATAAAAGAACACACACACACACACACACACACACACACACACACACACACACACATATATATATATATATAATATTAGGGACAAAATCCAAAATTACAGGTAAAAACTCAATTAAAATCAATTTATAAAAAATTAAAATTAAATTGAGCTTTATAGATAAAATATATATAAAATATATATTATATTTATCTTATGATATTTACTTTACTTTATATTATACTCATTTATTGTGCTTTTAATTATTAATTTTTCTATATGTGATAGTGGAT
>NC_068982.1:58856566-58860174 GCF_001194135.2 Octopus bimaculoides | reverse complement strand
ATATATATATATATATATATATATATAGTTGAAATTTACAGAAAAACAAAAGAAAAGACGAAGACAGGTATATAAACAACAAGAAGGTGTATTAGTTTGACGCTCAGGAAGGTGAGAAAGTCTTTTACCTTTCGAGCCTACGCTCTTCAACAGAAAGGAACACGAGGCATAAGGCGGTAGGAAGAAATACGGAGTATAGGTAGGATGGTAGAGCAGTGTGGAAAGTGGGGTGGAAATGGAGGCAGAAATGGAGGTGGAAACCTTCGGAGATGAGGGGATGATGAAGCCAGGGACTGAGAAATGAAACGAGGCTAGAGAAACGTGTTTTCTGGAAAATTAGTTGGAAAAGATTAATAGAAAGTTGAAAGCAGCGGAAAAACGAAAGGATATATATGATAATACAATCTTAGTTGCACACTATCCCAAACTAAAGACTGGACTGGCAAGGCTGGAACGTCACTTATCATAGATCCGTTTGATAAGAGATGACTTTGAACTAAACAACAACAATATCGATAACCACAATAACTACAGAAACCATTTTCGGAGCCTTTACGTAGTCTCCCAACATGCTAGAAACAGCAGTCAAAGCTCTTTCCTATCCCACCTTCGTATTCCATCTACCTACTAAGCAAGAAAGCAGCCAACAATGAAATTAAATGCCAACCAAATTAGGTGCCAACTAGGTCTGACTAGACAAAATCCAATATCCATGACACATAAACCACGATTTTAGCAAAACAATTCACTGCCTTCGGTGTTAAACAGGAAGTCTGATATCCATGAAATGCAATATTTGACAACGAGGCTGATATAGAGGTGATGGTGGCCGTGACGAGGGGTTTAAAAGGAGTAAATAACAAACAGGATAGCAAATGAGTGTGGGTTTCCTAAGACACTGAGGTCAAGGACCGGCTCTCTTCTGATCACCCGATTTAATCCTATCGCACCGTGTTCCCGGTATATATAAGAGAGAGGGACGCACGCACGTACACACACACACACACACACACACACACACACACACACACACACACACACAGGGAACTGATATACAATACATGAGAACGAGTATTCTTATAAAAGAAAAAAATCTGCTTCGCAACCACGGCGTTGCATGTTCGATCACGCACTATAATGACTATAGACTGATGGCATGAATCTATATCAATATATATAATTTGCCATTTGGGCTTCTGTAAGGTTTGTGTTTTTCTGAGGCTCAGTTGCGGGCTGCATCGAAAAATTGATATTTGATTATCATAATTTAACTCGATAATTCACTAGTGTTACTCTTTTACTTTTTTACTTGTTTCAATCATTTGACTGCGGCCATGCTGAAGCACCGCCTTTAGGCGAGCAAATCGACCCCAGGACTTATTCTTTGTAAGCCTAGTACTTATTCTATCGGTCTCTTTTGCCGAACCGCTAAGTTACGGGGATGTAAACACACCAGCATCGGTTGTCAAGCGATGGTGGGGGGACAAACACAAACACACAAACACATACATATATATATATACATACATACATACGACGGGCTTCTTTCAGTTTCCGTCTACCAAATCCATTCACAAAGCTTTGGTCGGCTCGAGGCTATAGTAGAAGACACTTGCCCAAGGTGCCACGCAGTGAGACTGAACCCGGAACCATGTGGTTGGTAAGCAAGCTACTTACCACACAGCCACTCCTGCGCCTATGTTCTTTTTTAAGTTTCTTTTATGTTAAGAACTTTTTTTAAATAAGTGTTACAATATGACAAGACTATACTTCTCTATATAAGCCAGTCTTCGACGTGGTCAGTATTTATCAATTGCATATAGGATATGTAGGTCGAAAAGGTTACATATTCTGTGCTGCCAAGCGACCCCATACTGATGTCAATTCAATTCATAAAGGCTGATATTTTAATCAAAGGTGGGATTTTTATCGAAGACTAGGTTCGTGTACTGAAAAACATTGTATGACTTGTGATATGCGGCAACATATATATAGCAAAGCACATAATTGTAGCGTCAGTTTTGGATTCATACAATTAATTTAGTCGACAGAGACTATCCACTCACAATCAAACAGGTATCGTAGAAAAAATCTTCTACAAAAATATGACGACGCAATCATACATGCTGGAAAGCGTCTACAAAACGGATATAAAATTAACTACCTACTACCACAACGTAAAGGCACCCAAATATCATACAGCATTGAACTTACAAAACAGAATTATTTAAATAAGATATTATAAATATGGTATTCATGATAAATGTAATCATACTAATACTTCAAAAGTTATACTTCATTCCGATTTTGAAGAAATCATGAAATAAGAGATAATCACCAAATACCGACACATTGGGAGGTATCTTCTGAAATATTGGAAAATTCTACACTATGACACCTTTACTTATACTGTATTATGATTAACGAGTTATGTTATTTTAAATATATTTTATTCGTTATATGTATTAAGTACTCTTTGTGTAAAGAGCAACAGCCTATAACACACACACACACACACACACACACACACACACACACACATATTAGCAACCGAGTGAAAAGTACCCAATAAATAAATGAATTATAGTATATGCAGTTATTCAAAGCTTTGTATTCCTTACGTCACTCATCTTAGTTTCGCACTTCCGCTTTCTACAGCGACTGTGTGTGTATTTGTGTGCGCGCGCACGTCTTTGTATGCAGGCGCTGTGTGGGTGCGTGTATACACACCCACACACACACACATAACATCACACCACACCGCGCATATATTTGTACAGACATACGCTCAAACACACTTATGCCCTTTTCGAAGCCTGCCTGACAGGTAGTGGCTCCAGCAGAGCGTTTATTTCATAATGATAGATTATTATTATTATTATTATTATTATTATTATTATTATTATTATTATTATTATTATTATTATTATTATTATTATTGTTGTTGTTGTTGTTATTTAAATGACAACGGTAAATGCCAGGCAAAATCCACTACTCTTTTCAAGTCTTTCATTACTTACCTGCTGCATGCTATCCCGTTTCTCCAAGCCCACCTTTACTTCACCCTTGCCATACACTCCCCACCCACTATCAACCTAACCATATACCTATATACACTCTATATCTCACCTGTCTCCTCCCCACCTTCCGTCGTACCTATGCTACCACCTCAAGTGGCACCCTCAGACACAAAACAAATATGCATAAACCCACTCAGACACACATAATCACGCATATTTGATAAATATATATATATATATATATATATATACATACCGATAGATAGATAGATACACACATATATGTATATATATATATATATATATATATATATATATATATATATATATATATATATATATATATATATATATATATATATATATATATATATACATATATATATATATATATACACACACAGATATATATGTGTGTGTGTATATACATATATATATATACATTTATGCGTATGCATGAGTGTATATATATGTATCCGTTAATGTATATATATGCATGTGTATACATACATATGTATAAATATGGATGTGTATATATATATATATATGTAATATATATATATATATATATATATATATATATATATA
>NC_068982.1:58852138-58856446 GCF_001194135.2 Octopus bimaculoides | reverse complement strand
GTACACACATTTATACACTCACATACAAACCCCTCTCCTCTTTTTTGCGCCCAATCCCACTCCTAATGACATAGCCATGAATGCGTTATGGCAAATGTGGAATTCTCACTTTTTCACTCCGGAAACGTGTACGCTACTATCCATCGCTTATGAAAATTGGAATCAAGGGTTTGTATTTAGGCGTGGTGCAAGGAGGTGGGTGGTTCGCCGTTTACAGTGTGTGTTCTTTTCTTGTTTATTTTAATTATTTAGTTTCTTTATTTTATTTGTATACTTATTTTTGTTTTGTATAACGTATTTGTTTTTGATTTTCTCATTCTCTTCTTTATAAGTGTATTTATTGTTGGTTGTTTCTGCTGTTTTGTCTAAGCTTGTGCTCTTTCTGTTTTTGTTTTTTTTAGTTATTCACACTCACGCACACACACATGCATACACACGTATACATATAGCTGTTGATTTTGTCTAATTTTATGAGACATCAGCCTCCCTCTCTCCCCCTCACTCTATCCCTTTCTTGCTCTCTCTTTCTTTCCTACTCTCCTCCTCCGCCTTTTCTCCCCTCTCTCCCCCTTTCTATTACGTCCTAATCTTTCCTTCATCTTATTTCTCTCTATCACGTGTAGAATTATGCTTTTTGTTTTGTTGCTTTTCTCATTGTTTAGGATGGACATGAGAAGTGGAGGGTGCTGCTCGTTTATTTATATTTTCATATATAAAATGTACCCCTATTTCCACCCTCACCTTTATATTTTCTTCATCCTCAGTACTGTCACCCCAAATCACCATCACAATGACCATAACAACCCTTACCATTACAACCCTAACCTTGAGTAACTCCATCTTCTACCATCACCTTTCGATCTTGTCGCTACCACCACATCACCTCTAACGATATTATCCTCATATTGCCTTGAAGCATGGACACACTGGGTGGTTGACCGAGGGCACCGCGGATCTCACGGCTCCCACAGGTTTCCCGGGTCTAAAGGTCCAATTCTGTGTCTTGCTGTCTATAAGCAAAACACTATAGGGCTCAGAGCGTTGATTTTCCCGGAGCCTTCGATGTATCCCAGGCTTACTGTCAATAAGAAAATATTACAGCTCTCAGTGCAGTTATTTTCTCGGGGGTCTCTTGAGTCTAGGGGTCCAATTCTGATCTATATATGCTGTGACTTGCTGTCAATAAATAATACTATAGGACAGCACATCGATTTTACTGGTCTACGTGGCTTGCTGTCATTAAGTAAATACTACAATACTCAGTACAGTTATTTGCTCGATGGACTCATGGCCTAGGAACCCAATTCTCATCTACGTATGCTGTGGCTTGCTATCAATAAACATTATAGGGCTCAGTGCCTTGATTTTCCGAGGCCTTCGATCTATACGTGCTTTGGCTTGTTGTCAATAAGTAACTGTTCTTTTCTACTCTAGGCACAAGGCCCGAAATTTTGGGGGAGAGGGCCAGTCGATTAGATCGACGCCAGTACGCAACTGCTACTTAATTGACCGACCCCGAAGGATGAAAGGCAAAGTCGACCTCGGCGGAATCTGAACTCAGGACGTAACAGCAGACGAAACACCGCTGAGCATTTGGCCCGGCGTGCTAACGTTTCTTATTTCTTTATTGCCCACAAGGGGGATAAACATAGAGGGGACAAACAAGGACAAACAAAGGGATTAAGTCGATTAGATCGACCCAGTGCGTAACTGGTACTTAATTTATCGACGCCGAAAAGATGAAAGGCAAAGTCGACCTCGGTGGAATTCGAACTCAGAACGTAACGGCAGACGAAATACCGCTAAGCATTTCGCCCGGCGTGCTAACGATTCTACCAGCTCGCCGCCTTTCAATAAGTAAATATTACAATACTCAGTGCTGTTATTTGCTCGGAGGCCTCATGAGTCTAGGGTCCCGATTCTAATTTATGAATGTCGTGGCTTGCTGTCAGTAAATAATACTATAGGGTCTACTACATTGATATACTATGGGGAAGGGTCTAAAACACTACTAAGACGACCTTGCTCCATCACTATCAACATCACAACACATAAAGAAATATCAAAATCACCACCGCCAACTACCTGGTCACTAGACCAGCTACAAGTAGTGGCTAAATCACTTTCCAATCGCACTTCTATCTTTAAACAAAAGTGATGAGAAAATATAGCACACCTACACAACATTCCCCGCATCCCACCACTGACTGTCAGAAAAATGAGTATTTTTAAATGAAGTTTTCCACAAATACCTTCCAAATGGTGTAGATTCCGATTATATCTGAATTTTTCGTGAAACATTTTTCGAAGGTTGTGAAGAAAAGTTTCGGGTAATTCACAAGAATCGACTTTGTTTCCTTATAACTTTCAGGAAAAGGGTATCTTTGAAGGAGATTTTCTACAAATACCTTTTAGGTGGTGTAGATTGCGATAGAATCTGAATATAATGTAAAGAAAAGGAAAGAAATTGGCGCATGCGCGCACACACTTTCATGTATCACCTAATTTTTCAAAGAAACTGAAAGAAGCTCGTTGTATGTATGTATGTATGTATGTATGTATGATTTATGTGCCTTTGAGTCTGTGTTTGTCTGCCCGCCCCCACCATCACTTGACAATCGATGTTGGTGTATTTCCGTCTCCGTCACTTAGCGATTCAGCAAAAGAGACCGATAGAATTAGTACTAAGCTTACAAAGAATAACTCCTGGAGTCGATTTCTCCGATTAAAAAACCCCTTTAAGGCAGTGCTCCAGCATGGCCGCAGTCACATGACTGAACGAAATAAAAGAATAAAGGGATAAAAGAACGCCTATGCGTCATTCCAGAACAGAGTTGAGTAGAGGCTGAGTTGAGGTGGAGTATAAGGTGAGTGGAGGCTTTTTGTCATCATCTCTAACAATACTTAATGTCTGTAAGTGTGCCTTAAAACAAACGAAAGAATTAGAAGGTATAAGGAAGGGGCGTCTGTCTACGCGGCGGCGGCGGCGGCGGTGGTGGTAGTGGTGGTGGTGGCGGCGGCGGCAATAATGGTGGTGGTGGTGATAGTGGCGGTGGAGGTCGAGTGGGTTAAGATTGGCGGTTGTGATGATAAAAGTGTGAGAGATTTGGAGAAAAAGAAATAGGAAGTGTACCTGGAAAAGACAGGAAGGGAGGGAGGAAGTGGGGGAGGATGGAGAAAAGGGTGGGGGTTAAATAAGACAATAAAGAGGAAAGGAAGGAAATGAGAAAGAAAGAAAGAAAGAAAAAGACAGACAAAAGATAATGGCAGAAGACAAATAGTGGTACTATGCAGACACAGACTCACAGACACATATATACACACACACGCACATATTAACTCTGGTACAAACGCACCAACGCACGCACGCACACACACACACACACACACACGTATATACACATTCATATATACATAAATATATTCACACAGATACTTCAGACACATTCACAAACACAGAGGGACACAGACACGCTCACGCCCACACATATATATATATATATATATATATACACATGCATGTATACATACATATATTCACACAGACACTCTTTCCACCCACACACACACACATATAGGGACGCAAACACACACATATACATACACACACATATATATATATATATATATATATATATATATATATATATATATATATATATATATATTACATGTACACAAACGTATACAAAGAAGAAAAAAAGAGAAAGAGAGGCTGATAAAGAAAAAGAGACAGTGAAATTGCGTGAAGCACAAAGTTTTGAAGAACACATGTGGTGCTGGAAGTATAAATGACAGAATGAGAGAGAGAGAGAGAGAGAGAGAGAGAGAGAGAGGGAGAGTGAGAGAGAGAGAGACAAAGAAATAACTAGTGTGTGCATGTGCATGTGGAGGGGGTCTGGGGGAGGTGCGTGTATGATACAGTCATTAAAATATAGTTGTTTATTTTAGTGAGATACCATAAGTATTTAACAATGTGACCCACCCCCACCCCCTACTACGATAGCGTCATGATACAAAAGACAATGAGACATTTTGTGAAGATCTTTCAACACCGTGCTGAAATTCTTCAAAAGAAACGGTTGTATGTGAGTGGGGGTAATCTTCAAGAACAATACCTACCTAACTAAGACACTATTATTTTTGGTAAAAATACAAGTATAAAAATTCAGTGAAGGCTCGCACACATATACACACATGCACACGCACACACACACACACTCGCACGCACGCGCACGCACACGCACACACACACACACACACACACACACACACACACATATGTATGCATACATATGTGTGTGTATA
>NC_068982.1:58850812-58852128 GCF_001194135.2 Octopus bimaculoides | reverse complement strand
CATATGTATGCATACATATGTGTGTGTATATATACATGTGTGTGTGTATGCATATATATGCGTAAATGTTTATACATGTGTGTGTGTGTGCATACATACATACATACATACATACAACCTCTGTGCATAAAGACAGATACTCATGCATGAGTACAGTATGTGTGTAGAACAATGAACAATGCGCCTAGGTCGGCAGCATTCAAAGAATGTCGGATCACTGACTGTCGAAAGAACGCATCCATAAGAAGCTCCGAGAAGCGACACAATGATAAATATTAAACGAACATTTAAAATCTGTAATATTCGTGTTTGTGGACAGTTGAAATATTTGACTGTTCGCTCTGAAGAATAAAAAGCTAGGTTGGGCAGAATTTCTTTGTATGTGAACTAAAACAAGCAGGATGGTAGAATGATACATTAATAGAGGAGAGCAGACCAACAGCGAAGATACTTGGACACGGCTGCACCATATTTCTCCTGTTTTCGTTGTCAGCGATTTTTCAGTTCAAAAGTAGGATTACACAGACATTTTAACACATTACAACTTATAAATCACATCTTGATAAATTTAATAGAATCAAATTCTAGACACTAGTAGATGCTAGTGACACACACACGCACACACATACGCGCGCGCATACATACACACTTGTATAATTTTAATTGAGGAAAAGAGAAAGGCAAAGCAATGTTACGTTCGTTTCGATGAACAAAAGTCATTTACTTCATATTCCATACAAAATGATGCAATTTTATGTAATCATTTCGTCAGACATTAGAATTAGATTCACGATCAACTTATAAATATACTCAAAATTAATCATTCTGTGGTTAATCAAAAGGTGTAACCTTTACACCGTCATTCGAACACTTTGATAGTCAGATTCTTGCAATGAGGTGCTGCTAAGATGATCACCTGGATTCTATCTATCCCTTCATTATTATTATTGTTCAGTAGTTTTATTTTTATAACGTGCTTTCACTTCACTACCGAGTGCAGCTCTGTGTGCCTTGGGTATGTGCTGTGGTTTGCTGTGGTGCTTTTATGGTTACTGTATTGAAAGTGTTTTGCGTAGGATGTGTGCAGTGCCCAGTAGTGCAATTTTCTGTATGTTATATATATTTGTAAGTCCTGGTGTTTTTGTTATGTATTTGTCTGAATATTTTTTTATTATACCTAAGGCACCTACTATGATAGGAATTGTTTCTGTTTTTAGATTCCACATTCGAGTTACCTCTATTTCCAGGTCTTTGTATTTTGAAAGTTTTTCCATTTCTTTCAGGGAAATGTTGTCATCTGCTGGTATTGATACATC
>NC_068982.1:58847050-58850016 GCF_001194135.2 Octopus bimaculoides | reverse complement strand
GAAAGTATTATTATTATTATTATTATTATTATTATTATTATTATTATTATTATTATTATTGAGTGAGAGAACAGCGCATGCCAACAAAGTAACACTGGGTAAAATATACGAAGCCCAGCAACCCATTATGACTAGCTGTCTGGCATATGCATCAGGCATATGCATCACAACCTTATTGCGCGACAGTGATCTCATATCAAGATAAACAGCGCATGACCTTGCAGGTGGGGCCCAGTTAGAATTTTTTTCAGATCGAGTAGCCCATTCCGCTCATAAGATCCTTGAACAAGGGTTGCTTAGGGATGTTGAACAAAACACCCATGTTTCCAAAGGTGAATTATTCAAACCCCAAAGAATTCCTCTCAACTCATAGCTATGATGCCCCATCAACTCTACCTCTGCTCGTGATCAGAGATGCACATATCGTCAGCCACTAAGGGACAAGCTCAACTGGTTAAGGTCAAGCAACTGACAAGCAAATCTTTAGTATTAAGCAGAATATTTGCTGTAGCCCATCTTTTATACCAAGACAAAACAGTATACATGATAACACTTCCAATCATTTAAGATCAGAAGCCATGAGAATGTTGTCCAAAATTCCCTGCCTTTAGGTAAATGGCCGAATGGCTACAGGCTAAATTCCTTTATCTCAGTACTTGATTTGTACATTTTTTTATATTATTGATACGTGAGATAAATGGCAGAGTTGACCACGGATTTGAACTAAGAGCTTAAAGAGTCAGAATAATTACTTCGAAATATTTTTCCGACACTAACGATTCTTCCAATTAAATAATTGTAATTATAATTTTAATTTATGTGGGAAAAAAATTTATTCAATAGCATGTTACAAAATAATGGTATAATATACTTTAAAGAACAAAGTACCTTGTCTGTGTAGGTGTGAATGAGTATCTTTTTTATAAGAGTGAAAATAATATATACATATGCACATGTATATATGCATGTCTAACTCTCTCTCTCTTTCTCTCTCTCTCTATCACTCTCTCTCCCTCCCACCTCTCTCTCTCTCTTTCTACGAAATTGGACTCGACATTTTGGGCGATAACTGATGAGGTATAGATGACCTTCTGTGTTTGTTCTCCGTTCGTCTGTGCATTCAGTGCATTTAGTATGTGTTTCCGTCTGTTTGCTTATTACTATACGTGTCTGACTTCTGAATATATATATTATAGTAGTGTGTATATCATACATAAAATAGAAACATCGTTGAAAGCCTCATTAACTACAGTTTTCGTCCCGAAAAGCCATCGCGTGCAGAAATATATCTGTAATATATAAAAAATAAACTGTTAAAAAAACACTTTACGTCTATGAGAGATACTTTCTTGGGACAAATTCCCCTGTTAATTAGGATTTCAGTAATGTATCTGCTTTTTACTATGATGCACAAATTGCTAGTTTAAACTAATACTGATTTTGTCGCATATAATGAACATATGATTATTATTACTGTTCTTGTTGTTGTTATTTTTGCTATTATTGCGTGAGAGAGAAAAATGCATGCCATCCAAAGTGACACTAGGGTACAAATAAATGAAGTCCAGTATACCCATCATGACTACACGTCTGATAAGGGTACATTAGGCACACAACCATATGTGCGCGACATAGTGATCTCATATCAACAGAAACAGCGCATGACCTTGCAGGTGGCTCTCAGTTAGAATTTTCTTCAGATCGAGTAGCTCATCCCACTCAAATGGTCCCTGAATAAGGGTCATTTAAGGATAATGAACGAAACGCCCATGTCTCCAAAGGCAAATTATTCAAACCCCAAAGAATTCCTCTCAGCACATGGCTATAATACTCTCCCGCTACTTCTGCTCGTGATCAAAGATATACAAGTCGTCAACCACTAAGGGAAATGCTCAACTGGTTATGGTCAAGCAACTGACAAGCAAATTTGTGGTATGCTTTTCTACTCTTGGCACTAGGCCCAACATTTGAGGGGAGGGGGCCAGGCGATTAGATCGGCCCCAGTACGCAGCTGGTACTTAATTTATCGACCTCGAAAGGACGAAAGACAAAGTCGACCTCGATGAAATTTGAATATTTGCTGTAGCCCATCTTTTATACCAAGACAAAACAAATGCATAATAACGCTTTCAATCAATTAAGATGAGAAGCCATAGGAGCCACTCACATTATTATTATTATTATTATTATTATTATTATTATTATTATTATTATCATTATCCATCTTTTTTAGTGTTACATTCTCATTAGTTGGAACCGATAAGTCGATTCGAGGGCTATTTTTTTCCTGATGAAAAACTGAAACTTACTATTGAGACAACTAGAATATTGATGCCTATTACCTTACTTTTTGTATTCAGCTCAGTTCTACGTATCAATTTAATTCGTCTATAAAATTCTCTCCTAATCTCTTTTTCATTTGTCTTATACACTAATTCATTGATTTGTATGTCTGTTTTTGGTTTAATTCTCTCACCTCAGTTTCTTTATCTTGTGTGACATTCGTGTGATATTCGTATTCTTAATTAGTTTTCTCTCTTCAACGTCACTTTGGCGCATTTTTCTAAGCCTGAATCTCATAATTATTAGTTTCGGGTAAACCCGTGTCTCCACGAGTTGTTTATCATTTGCAACGCACAACTTTGAGATCATCCATATACAAAAGATAGTTGTCTGTCTTGCCATTGCATTATTATTATTATCATTATTATTATTATTATTACTCTTTTACTCTTTTACTTGTTTCAGTCATTTGACTGCGGCCATGCTGGGGCACCGCCTTTAGTCGAACAAATCGACCCCAAGACTTATTCTTTGTAAGCTTAGTACTTATTCTATCGGTCTCTTTTGCCGAACCGCTAAGTTACGGGGACGTAAACACACCAGCATCGGTTGTCAAGCGAAGTTGGGGGGACAAACACAGACATATACACACACACATACATATATATATATATATATATATA
>NC_068982.1:58841681-58846850 GCF_001194135.2 Octopus bimaculoides | reverse complement strand
GGGCTTCTTTCAGTTTCCGTCTACCAAATCCACTCACAAGGCTTTGGTCGGCCCGAGGCTATAGTAGAAGACACTTGCCCAAGGTGCCATGCAGTGGGACTGAACCTGGAACCATGTGGTTGGTAAACAAGCTACTTACCACACAGCCACTCCTGCGCTTATACCTATTATAATAATAATAATAATAATTATTATTATTATTATCATTATTATTATTGCTTTTGTTGTTCTTGTTGTTATTAATGTTATTATTGCTGCTGCTGCTGTTACTACTACTACTACTACTACTACTACTACTACTACTACTACTACTACTACTACTACTACTACTTTCGTTGTCGTTGCCACAGCTGTTCTTGTTTCTTCGTCTCCGTCTTCTCAATATGATCCCACCGCAACTGCTACCGGCATCCTGCAACTCAACTCACAAGTTTGAAGCAAATTGAGAGAAGTTACTCTCCTTCACGACATTCAAAACTCACACGTACCACCATACAAACGCTTCTATTCAGACCCACATAACACATACAGACACATGCACACATGCATTCATACAAACACGCATACATACATACATACATACATACATACATACATACATACATACAAACATACAAACATACACACACACACGTATATATATATATATATAAGTGCGTATACGCCCACACATGCCATCAAGCATATACTCATACACTTTATCAAAGTAAGTTTGATAAAATAAATGTTGATGATTGCCAGAAGTCATCGAGAGCGTAGTGGAGGGGGCTCTGCGCATGCAGAGGGGGGAGCAGGTTTACCTAGAGCGCTGTTGGTGGTTTGGGTGATAGTAATGTTAATTTTAGTAATGGCAGTATTGATGATAGAGTGGCAGCGGCGGCGGCGGCAGCGGTGTTGGTGGTGGTGTTGGTGGTGGTGGTGGTGACAGTTATGTTCAGTGTTGATGTTTCATGCTAGTATTGGATTATGTACTTGCATGTCATTCTGTGCATTTTATCTATAGTTTTTTTCTTTTTCTTTTACAACGATGTCTCTTTGCATTTCTCTGTGGGTGAAAGTGTGAACGTGCACGCTCGGACATGTGTGTGTGTGTGTGTATGTATTATGTGTGTGTGTGTGTGTGCGTGTGGCAAAACAAGCACATATCACACACAATCACACACCCATGCATTCCCCACCATATATATACATAAATACATATACATACATGTTCTTCACTTTATATATATATACACGTATATGTGTGTGTGTGTGTGTCTCTCTCTACATATATATATATAAATGCATCTGTATTGATGTATGTATGTATATGTACGCATATATATGTATATATATATATATATATATATATATATATATATATATATATATATATATATATATATATATATATAAATATATATATATGTACATGCATACATATGTATATACATGCATACATACATATATATATATAAATAGATAGATAGATAGATATGTATGTTTGTTATGTATGTATGTACGCACGTACAAGGAGACGCATTCCAGAATTTTTTACTCTTTTAAGAGAGGCAGTTAAAACTGTTCTAGATTATTTCAATTTTAGTTTATTATCATTATACATCTGCCAGCTTTTGTTATTCCAGATTAAAGGAGATAGCTGTAACAGTACTGTGAACATACCCTAACAGACACCGTTTGTCACAGCTAGTAGCTTGTAGAATGCGGTCGGGACGTTTGGAAACTCGTTTTGTAATGAAGTTTTGCGTTAAACTGGGCAAAAACACTATAGAAACTTATGAAGTGCTTCAGACTATTTATGGATTAAGTTTTTCACTGGCACAAGAAGTGCAAGGACGGTAGAGAGGAAGTGAGAGATGATAAAAGATTGAGAGGAAGAGGGACGTCAGAACATTAGAGCTGGTTAAGAAAATTTGCACATTTCTCTGATTGAAGACCTTTGTGTATCCGTAAAGGCAATAAGAATAGCGTTTGGATTTGGTGTGGCAACTGTACACAGGATTATTCATGAAGAACTGAACATATGCAAAATTTGTGCAAAGTTTGTCCCAAGGGTGCTCAATGACGAGCAACTTGGTTATCAACTACTTCATGGAGATAAACATCAAAACTGTCCTTCAACCTCCCCACAGTCTTGACCATACTTTCTTGTGACTTTTTGTTGTTCCTCAGAGTGAAGGAGAACCTCAGGAGCAGTCGTTTTGAAAATGAAGAAGGCTGTGACAAGGGTACTGGACACCTTTCTCTTTGGAGGACTTCTGTGGAATCTCTTCAAAGTGACTGGAGTGCTACAACAAGCGCATAGAAGTCAGGGATCCCCCTTTTGAGATCAGAATTTTGTACTTTTTTATAGAATTAATAAATGTCTCTGAAAACTTCTAGAATGCAGAAGTATATATAGAATTCGTTACACAAACATGGAGTATTTGCAACCGAGCAACCAAGATACATATCAAAATAGATATATGAATTTCACCTCTGACTCGAGGCCTTGTATTTTAGCTGGGCGTTGCATGAGAAATGCATTATCTAATGTCCTTTCCATACTTAAGACTCTCATTTCTTCAAGTAATTCGTCTAAAGTGTATATTGTCTTCTGGAATAAATTCCAAGTAGTATGCTTTAAATTCGTTGCAGTATCAAATGGTTGCTAAACATACTGCAGTTTTGAGCTATGGTAAGCTTAACCCATTACCTACCAGTGATCTCATATGAGATCACTTAAAAATTACAAATTTCGTAATTATCTGTCAATATTTACACTTATCTAACCTTTTTGCTATATCCACTAGGTATATTTCTCCGATATTCAAATGAGGTTTGTTAATTTTTCACCCTATATCTCGCTTATTTCTATTTAAAATGTTATTTTGAAATGTTATTTTGATCATTCCAGCGTGTTTCTAAGGCTGTTTTATGCGAGAAATCAAAGTTTCATAAAAAAATTTCAGTTAATAGAATTATGGGAGGTAATGGGTTAAGGATCATTGTGTGTCATATCAAGAAGCGTCAGCTGTAATACTATGCGGGAGTCTAGCAAATTCCATATTGGTTCTACTGTGACAACCAGTAGAAATTTCGGATTACAATACTATATCTACTTCAAGATTAGTAAATGTATTAACACATCACAAATTTTAAAAAACTGTAAATACCTTACCGCTATAACGTATACAACTTTTGAGAACTTCCCTGATCGAGCAAATATTTGATTAAAAGCTTTCTAAGTCTAATTTAAGATTTGTTTTCTCTTATAACATCTGAGTTTATTTCGCGTGGGTCAATAAACACATGCACTGGTTCTGTTTAACTTCTTTATTTTTATTAGACAATCGGTTAACCGTTAACCCAACTAGCTAACATATTTGTCGATTAATAGTTCACTCAACCAATCAATAGAGAAGACGTGTCGTTGATGAGATAGCGAATAGCAATGAAGGGACTTTGAAAATCTTATCTTATTGATTGCTTGATCGAATGAGTAATTAAACAATAGATTAGCTACTTGGTTAAGTGGTTAACCAGTTGACTAATAAAGATAAAGAAGTGATATAGAACCAGTGCGTGTGTTTATTAACATAATGACCCTCACGAGATATAAAAGAATGTTTCAACACACGAGTTAACATCAAGGATCATGCAAACCAAATACAAAAACGAAATATCTGAGTGTATATTCTTCCATATGACATTTCTTTCTTTTTAAATTCTAACAGATATCTGATAGAGATCTGGCTGCTCTTTCTACCGACCACATATAGGCATCCTCATTGACTAGCATTTATATTTATATCTTCCAAAAATTGCTATTAACTGTTCTTATCTAATTTATCTCCCCTGTTTGTTGTTTTTAGATTTTAAACATCCTTAGAGGGTATTTTTCTCAAGTAATTACGTGGTTAATCTCAGTTGATCGAACTTTTTCAACTCAGTAAATTACATATGTGAGACCCTACTGTATTTATATTTAGCATGCAGTGAGTACCCTGGGGTATTTTTCTTCAGTCTTATTGTTTATAGTCTTGCTAAATAGTTTGTGATAAGATTTGCACAAAGTATGAAACTGCACTAAATTCGACACCAATCCCTTGCTGCTCAGAACTGGAATGGAGATGGGGTATATTCTCTCATAGTCTCATTCATTAAACAACGAAGTTTTATACGTTCTAAACATTTGAGAAAAATACTTCTGTACAAGGATTTTTTAAGTGTTCGCATTAGCTGTATTTATTGTATTAATAGGAATTCTAAGGATAGGAAGGCAGTTAATACGATATTCTTATACTGCTACTACTAACGTACCAGTAATATGCTGAGATCAATGCAGTCGTTTGCACTCCTTACTTTATATAAAACAAAACAAAAAATAAGACGGAGTTAAGAGAAATTGCTGTTATAGAATAGCTGTGTGATAAGAAGTTTGCTCCCTAGCCGCAGGGTTTCGATTTCATTACCACAGTACATGGGACTTTTACCACAGTACATGGGACCTTAAGCACATATCTTCTACTATACTTCTTTTCCGACCATAGCCTTGTGAATTTGGTAGACGGAAGTTAAAAGAAACCCATCGAGTGTGTGTGTGTGTGTGTGTGTGTGTGTGCGTGTGCGTGTGCGCGTCCTCTCAACGTTTGACAACCAGTACTAGTTTGTTTCCGCCACCAGAATTTAGTAACACGGCATAAAAGATCGATATAAGCATCAGGCTATAAGGAATAAGTATTGGGATTGATTTGTTCGACTAAAGCCTTTCGAGGCGGTGCTCCAGCATGGTCGCAGTCCAATGACTGAGACAAATAAGATGAAAGAGAACATGTAAGTGTATAATAGCAAGTAACCACACATATATGCACAAACATCTATTTATCTATCTATCTCGCATGTATATATATATATATATATATATATATGTATATATATACTCTTTTACTTGTTTCAGTCATTTAACTGTAGCCATGCTGGAGCACCGCCTTTAGTCGAGCAAATCGACCCCAGAACTTATTCTTTGGAAGCCTAGTACTTATTCTATCAGTATGTTTTGCCGAACCGCTATGTTACGGGGACGTAAACACACCAGCATCTGTTGTCAAGCGATGTTGGGGGGACAAACACAGACACACAAACATATACACACACATACATATATATATATATATATATATATATATA
>NC_068982.1:58832286-58841233 GCF_001194135.2 Octopus bimaculoides | reverse complement strand
AGAGAGAGAGAGAGAGAGAGAGAGAGAGTCAGACAGACAGACAAACAGACAGACATTCTTCAATACAAAAGCATACAACTGCTATACATAACGCTGAGATACTGTGCTACAGACCACATAGTGATAAATTCAAATGGTTACACGTCTTCTTACAGTTATTGTGTCGTTCTTCCTACGAATAAAGCGCATAACTCTGCTTACTCCGGTTTTCCTGAATGACAAAAGGAGAAGTAAAAGAAAAAAAATCATATTAAAATATGTTCCACTCCCTACTTCATGGCTGAGTGGTTATTGGCAGGAAAGAGATCCGGCTGTAAAAACAATTGCTCCAATAAAACCGTGTCCCACCCATAGAAATATGGACAAATGGATATAAAGTAGTGAAAATAAATATTTAAAAAAAAAAAAAATCATTTCATGAGCTAGAAGACAATTTTCTTCATATTCGTTACATTTCTGTTGTTACCCTGTTGGTGTTGCTGCTGTTGTTGTGGTGGTAGTGTTTGTTTGACAGCAGGGTGGTGAGTTTATACGAAGTAGAGTGTGCTTGAGTAATGTTCACTTTAGTTTTTTTTCCCCGCCTTTATTCTACTCTCGTCTGAGTTTAAATATTACTGAAAATCGACTTAACAATTTCTCCTGGAAGGATACACGAAAATATAAAATAAAAAATAGAATTAATACAAATATTTAACTTACATCGAATTATTCGTCAGAATGCTAAGTTATTAAGACGTAGATGTGTGTCAAATCAAAGGAAATCTTATTGTAAATATAATTACCATCCTTTCGAATAGCTCACTATTGTTGTTGTTGGCACTCCGTCGCTTACGATGTCGAGGGTTCCAGTTGATCCGACCAACGGAACAGCCTGCTCGTGAAATTAACGTGCAAGTGGCTGAGCACTCCACAGACACGTGTACCCTTAACGTAGTTCTCGGGGATATTCAGCGTGACACAGTGTGACAAGGCTGACCCTTTGAATTACAGGCACAACAGAAACAGGAAGGAAGAGTGAGAGAAAGTTGTGGTGAAAGAGTACAGCAGGGTTCGCCACCATCCCCTGCCGGAGCCTCGTGGAGCTTTAGGTGTTTTCGCCCAATAAACACTCACAACGCCCGGTCTGGGAATCGAAACCGCGATCCTATGACCGCGAGTCCGCTGCCCTAACCACCGGGCCATTGCGCCTCCACAGCTCACTATATTACAGATATAAAACGCTTTGTGTATTCTATATACAGAAAGCACCTCTTATGTAAGTTCCCTCAGCTTTCTTATTGATATTCATAATCAGCGTCATTAGTTTCCTTCTATATTTGAATATGCAGATCACTATTGGCATATCCAACTGAGATAAATATATTTCACTAAGGAGATAGAAACACATTTATTGCTTTCACCATCTGGTTTTAAAGACAAGATTCACACCTTTTTGCATTGTTTTTATTTTCTGCATTTTCCATTGGCTGATGTTGTAGCAGTTACCTTCCATACTGGTCGATTTTTGACTTTAAGCACATCTAGAGGAATTTTTTTTCGTTTAATTGTATGAATATTCCGAGTTAAGTGAAGTTTTTCTACCAGCTATATGTGCGACCCTACTGTGTAGAATTAGTGATAGTATTATTCATCAGCATAAAATATCTTTTACTATTAAACCTTGTGAGAGGCATTATGCCGGTAATAAACACACGCACTGGTTCAGTCCTTTATTAATTTATATAGTTTTTTGTTAAATCATTTCATTGCACTCTTGCAATCTCTTCAGTAACTTGTCTCTCCACTTGCATTTATTTTGAATGTATGATTTGGCGTTGTTTTGAAATTGTTCGGTATGAGCATGTGAGTGTGTGCAAGCTCGTATGTGTGCACGCTCGTATGTGTGTGCGCTCGTATGTGTGCACGCACTTATGTGTTCGTGCTTATATGTAAGTATGTGCGTCCATATGTTAATAATGCAAAATATATTCAAATAAATAACATACATGTTAGGAAATCGTATATTTTCCCAATTGAGTACATAACAACACAATTTATAATTTCTTTCTTATACTAATGGATAAAATTGATATGACAAAATATTTCTAAACGCTGGCGCATATTAGGTAGATAGAGACTTAATATATTCCAAATATTTGTTGTTTAAAATGTTTGTTGCACGAAATACATTCCAATAACATGTTTAGAAAAATATACAGGCGCAGGCGTGGCTGTGTGGTAAGAAGCTTGCTTCCCAACCATATGGTTTTGTATTTAGCACCACTGCGTGGCACCATGGGCTAGTATCTTCTGCGATAGCCTCGGGCCGACCAAGGCCTTTTGAGTGGATTTGGTAGACGGAAACTAAAAGAACCCCGTCGTATATAAAGATATGTGTGTGTGCGTGCGTGTGTGTGTATGTGTTTGTCCACCTACAACGCTTGACAACTCATGTTGGTGTGTTTACGTCCCCAGACAGAATAAGTACTAGGCGTATTAAGAAATAAGTTATGGGGTCGATGCATTCGACTAAAATTTCTTCAAGACAATACCTAGTATAACCGCAGTCTAATGACTGAAACAAGTAAAAGATAAAATATATAGATACATAGAAAGAAGTTTGTTTCATAAATTAACAAATATTATAATTAGCAATGCAAAATATTCAAACATTGAAAAATATTGCACTTATGTATGGAAGGATTTATTTATATTTCTGTGTCAAAATTTCCCTCAGTTTCCTTCTCTTCAGCTTTTTTTTTTTGTTAATATTTGTTTGATTACGTAACAACGAGCGACTAAAGTGCGTGCTCAATGTAACCTTTGGTGTTGCTATTGCTATTACTAAGATAAATGTTGATAAATAAACTTTATGACAAGCCAAAATATCTATAGCTCAGTTGCGTTTCCTTTTGATGTTCTATAAAACATACATGTAATTATGTTTACCATTTGAAGCAAAAACACTACATCCTACATAACCACACTTACTTTAATTTACATAATTTTGCTAAAGGTTGTCAGATCTTTTTTTTTTTTAAATAAAATTGTATAAGGAAAGAAAAAATATTTTAAATGACGGAAGTAATATTCAAATTTTCAGCCAGTTTCGGTATTTCTGTTATATATTTTTTAAACATACCTCTCCTTAGATCATAGTCCTCGAAAACGTTGGATCGTAGCCAAATATTTATAGAATAATATGCAATACTCAAGGATTACGGGTTACCTTCAGCCATTTCAGTTTTGATTTGGGGGACGTCTGCTGCTGGAGATCACCGAAGGTCATTCATTCAAGAGCTTTTTTTTAATTTTCTTCTTTCCACAACCGGTGTACAAAACCAGAACCATTTGGACTAAATGCCAATCTTATTTCAGCTCTCTCTCTCTCTCTCTCTTTCTCTCTCTCTCTCTCTCTCTCCCTCTCTCTCTCTATCTATCTATCTCTATCTCTCTTCATCTATCTATCTATCTCACTTTTTCTTTCTCACATATACACACACGCACATATTTGTACAGTGGGATATTACATGACATATAACCGGTACTGAGAACTCCGTGTGTGCATCCATATACCTTGGAAGGAAAAATTGCAGAAGAGAACTCCTGCATTATAGGCAAAGTTAGGAAGGTCACTCAGTACAGATAGAGAAATAAAACTGGTAAGTTAGTTCATACATGATGTAATTAAATACTTTATGAACCAACTCACCAGTTTTGTTCTCTCTCCCTCTACCTCCTCTCCCTCGTCTCTCTCTTCACTCATTCACAACACACACACACACACACACACACACACACACACACACACACAAACATGCATTCAATCAGTTGTTCATAAGTCCGAATAAAAAGCAGACTAAGAATTTTTGAGCAGTAATATTTTATGTAGTCAGAAAGTTACTATTGGTTTCACGTCAGTTATTGCTCTTAGCAATACTGGCGACTCATTCGATCCGCTGGCCGGAGACAATTTCTTCACATAGCCTTTACCTCCATTAGTAAAAAGGTTGTGTGCCTGCGGCCAGCGGGTCTGGTTTGTCACCTATATTGCGAAGAGCAATAATAAACCTGAAACCAATGGTAACTTCCTGACCGGCCATAACCTACAACTACATTATATGTGTGTGTGTATATTTAGTAGTAGTAGTAGTAGTAGTAGTTGTGGTGGTGGTGGTAGAAGTAGTAGTAGTAGTAGTAGTAGTAGTGGTGGTGGTGGTGGTGATAGTAGTAGTAGTAGTGGTGGTGGTGGTGGTGGTGGTGATGGTAGTAGTAGTAGTAGTATTAGTAGTAGTGGTGGTAGTAGTAGTAGTAGTATAGGGGCATGCGCTGTAACAGCGCGTTGCTATATGTCATCACCACCCCACTCCCTTTTGTTAGTGATTACCTACTCCTGGCGGATGACACCTCTGCACCACTCAGACTACAACCCCACAACACATAAGTCTGTTTTGGGGTAGTCGTTGCTAATGAGTAGTTTATGAGGTCGGGGTGCAAATCCAACCTCAACCACTTCTTACGGCACGCAGAGGAAACGTTGGATCTATTCTTTGATATGACAGTCTCTACACAGCATTATACGCGCGCGCACACACACACACACATATATACCAACAACCGGTGTTGGTTTACTTACATGCCCGTAACATAGCGGTTCAGCAAACAAGACCGACAGAATAAGTACCAGGAATTAAAAAGAAAAGTATTGGGGTCGATCCGTTCGACTGAAATTCTTCAAGACGCTACCCAAGCATTTGTTGGTCTTAATTTTGACCGCTTTAGATAAATATATTCAGACCGCTGATGAGATAGTTCACATATTTTAAGGCCAGTATCACGGAGAAAAAGATATTGACTTCATGTTTAGTGTTTAAGTATCATACACATATCCACTGTATCTTTGTTGTTGGCACTCCGTCGCTTACGACGTCGAGGGTTCCATTTGATCCGATCAACGGAACAGTCTGCTCGTGAAATTAACGTGCAAGTGGCTGAGCACTCCACAGACACGTGTACCCTTAACGTAGTTCTCAGGGATATTCAGCGTGACACAGTGTGTGATAAGGCTGGCCCTTTGAATTACAGGCACAATAGAAACAGGAAGTAAGAGTGAGAGAAAGTTGTGAAAGGGTACAGCAGGGTTCGCCACTATCCCCTGCCGAAGCCTCGTGGAGCTTTAGGTGTTTTCGCTCAATAAACACTCACAACGCCCAGTCTGGGAATCGAAACCGCGATACTATGACCGCGAGTCCGCTGCCCTAACCACTGGGCCATTGCGCCTCCACTGTTAATATATATATTATCGACAGAGGCAGTATTAATTCAGAAGGTAATATTTATCTCCACCTAAATGTGGATGTTCTCTTTGAACAAACTAAACAAGAATGCATTTGCACCGAAAGTCATTATGAGAGTTTCTTACATGGTATCATCTACCGCAGTATAATTTGTTCTAACAGAGCATCCACGTTTAAGTGGGGATAAATTTAATTTGGCGCTAGTATATATTTTACTGAGCAAATATTATAAGTGGAATAAGTTGGCGTGTATTTAAAATTAGCTTAAAAGATTGTTCAGCGAAAAATATTTAGAACATTAAAAAAGTAAGAATTTCACAGAGGTTTCATAATTGTATTTTGCTCTACAATTCTTTCAACAGTACGAGCAGCAGCATCGTCGTTGTCCCAACCCATATTGCAATACCGATGCAAAGGCCTTCTTTATAGTGTCTGACTCAGCAAAAATTTCCTGGTATGCCTTCATAATGGAGTATGATGTAGGTTTATGAAAGGAAAGATTTGAAATATAAAGAACTTGAGAATTCATGTAAGGTACAAAAATGTTAGTGTACTGTGTTCCCAGTAGAGTTGGGATAGCGTGGTATTGTATTTAAATCCATTATGTCCCAGTTCACAGGCACTGTGCTAAGGTAGGATAACAGAGCAGCAAGGATTTGGGAACTGGAGAGGAAACTAGAAAAACTTCATCATGGATAATGGCATGATATAGAAAGATCAAACCTAAGAGCAAAGAATAAATCTTCAATGACCAGTAAAACAATGTATGGTTAGTTACAGTTCCATGCGGCTTGGAAAGTGTTGTTGCATGGATGGAGGGCTCAAAAAGTTTTCTTCAAACTGGACTAAAGAACTTGGATAAAATAACGGCAACGATAATGATCTGAACCACTGGATGTAGCTATACAATCAGAAGGTGGCGATATTGCTGTGTTTTCAGTCGATAACTGATAAAGGGGATTTCCTGCCGGGACAGTCCTACATGATATGATAGCTCGTCCGTCAAATTTGATGAATATTAGCAGTTTCCAATAAATAAATAAATAATGAAAGAAAGAATGAAAGGAAGAAATGAAACAGAAAATGAAGACGGCTAGATATATCATGCTCATCCTTTGGAATGATCAATGAAAATGGTGAGTTCAACCATGCAACACTTCAGAGGACGCATCCATCCAGGGGAGTGGACAATGAAAGATCCGCCAATGTGACTCTCAGATGTTTCAGCAATCAATAATCAATGAGTACCATAACTGACCACACACACACACACGATTTTATCCTCTCATATCTGACGAAGAGCTTCAATGACAATGAAAACGAATCGTGCTTTGGACAATGACTCTTTTTGCGTATCTTCTAGCAACCTTTACTAAGTTGCAGTTATGCATATAACAGAAGTATATTTCGATGTGTGTCCTTGTGCCGTTTTTGTCTTGCTGTAGATTTGCAATATATATTGCATGTTACGCAGTACTTTTGTATGAACATGTTATCGACGCTTTGTCTAACTTGATAACTTCGCTGGTGAATGGTAAACTTTTACCTGTAAGTCTGGTACGAATATACAACCATGAATAGATAGAAAAATATATGCATATCTGTCTGTCTGTCTGTCTGTCTGTCCATCCAGCCATCTAGATAGATAGATAGATAGATGTGTGTATGTATTTCGAAACTATTATCTTTTACTTGTTTTAATCATTGGACTACGACCATGCTGGAGCACACCCTTGGCGGGTTTAGTCGGACAAATTAACCACTGGCACTTATATGGGTTTTTTTTTTGGGGGGGGGGGGACTAAGTTATGGGGACTTAAAACCAACACCGGTTGTCAACAGACACATACACACACATACACACACACACACACACCCTGATATATGTAAATGAGCTGTGGGAATGTCCGAACAACTATTTTGTACAATGCATGTTCAATAGAAATGCTCTTCAGACAAGAAAAAGGACGACATACCTGTAGATGCATTTAAGTTCATTGACCCGTGAGTGACTTATCCGAAATTTTATCCACTTGGCCATCTCACCTGCATGCAAACATATATACGTGCACCACGCGCACACGTATACAAATATACTCAATTACACACATACTCACACACAAGGACGCTATCACACAGACACTCACGTCGCACAGTCAGAAATGCGCATATAATTCATATACATTCACACACACACACTAAGGACAACGAAACTCAAACTCAAACCAGCAACTCCCATAATCCCAAGATTATTTTTTTAAGGGCCGCCTAATTGGAGCCCCAGTGCCTCCCTAGTTTTACTGCATTTTAAACTAAATACATGACATTAGAGACCAAATCGGAGCCATAACAGGGAGTAATAAGGAGGTTCAATTTAAATGGGGCCCCACTGCACCTCTCTATTTTTACTGCGTTTACCTCGCTCCTACGTTTATTGATTAAGCTATGATTGCAGAAATAAGATCGGGCATTCTAAATACCTTCACCTACATTCAAATCGAGATAACAAGTACGTTTCAAGTGTGGTAGTGTGCGTATTTATATTTTGTACAGTTCTATATTTAAGAGATGAGGAATTATGTACATTATTTACATTATTTACATTTGACGGATATTTGTCCTCATCTGGTTTGTTGTTAACACAACGTTTCGGCTGATATACCCTCCAGCCTTTATCATGTGTCTTGGGGAAATTTCGAACCTGGGTTCTCATTCCTAAGGTATTTTTCAATGTTGTTGTTGTTGTTGTTATTATTATTATTATTATTATTATTATTATTATTATTATTATTATTATTATTATTATTATTATTATTATTATTATTATTCAGGTCACTACTTGGAATCTAATTCGGAATCTTGGGGTTAGTAGCCCGCGCTCTTAACCAGTACGCCATATGCCCACGGGCATATGGCGAAACATTGCGTTAACAACAAGCAAGATGAGGACAAATATCCGTCAAAGGTAAATAATGTAAATTTTTATATTTTCTGGTTTATGAAACTTATGTCTAGGTGGAAAACTAATCTTCCTGTTCCAGTTACATATCGGTGCTTAGGCCTTCAGCACCAGAGTTCCAGAGTTTTTCTACCTGAATACCCTACAAAATTCCCAAAAGCCCTCCTCAGGAGCTAGCCTGAATGCTTCTTGAAGGGTGGTTTCAAGGCTAGAAACTTAGCTGTAAGTTCTATATGAAGCTGTAAGTTAAACTAGAAACTAACTGTAAGTCTATCGGCAAAGCTGGCAGAAAGTGGTCCAAAGGTTGATACACCGACTCACTGTTACAGAGATGGAATTCATGTGACATGTTGAATGAACAAGTTAATGGGACACGAGGTTTAGGTATGGGTGCGAATGAAGGTATAGGTATTGAGTATAAGGGTATGGGTGTGTGGATATATGTCGGGTAGGGAGTTTGGAAAGGGGTATCGGATAATTAATACCAGGAGATACAGATACAATGAAAGTGTCCGAGTCCATTACATTACACAAGGGTAGAGAGCTGCGAAGTGGCCCGATAGTGGGGCCAAATGCCTCAAAGGTGCTCTCTGCAGGAGCCAGCTTGAGTGCCACCCGAAGTTAGCATATATATATATATATATGTGTGTGTGTGTGTGTGTGTGTGTGTGTGTGTGTATGTATGTTTGTATGTATGTGTATATATATATAT
>NC_068982.1:58829085-58831134 GCF_001194135.2 Octopus bimaculoides | reverse complement strand
GGTGGGTGGAGGAAAAAAAATGAAGTCATTTTTACATTTATAACAGTTATTGCAAGGCATTGATGATTAGAGTTAAAGACATAATTTTTAGAAATCAAAAAAAACATTTAAACCATCCCCTAAACAAATTGGCCCCGTGAACAGGAAATACCATCGTGTCGGTAAAACAATAAGATCTTTCGAGAACTTATAAATGTAGCCAAATAGAAACACATCAAAAATTTCAAGACAGCAAGAAAACACAAAGGCACGCATGCACGCACGCACGCACGCACGCACACACTCTCTCTCTCTCACACACACACACACTCTCTCTCTCTCACACACACACACACACACACACTCACAGTAATACAAAACGGGGATCAAATAGATTTTGGCAAATTAACTTTGTTTCGTAGTACATGTGTGTATATGTATATATAAATATATATAACATATAGCATTTATATGGTAAATTAATTGTTGAAATTAATTTTCAAATTCAGGTAACATGATTATATTGATGTTTTTGAAATAATTTTACTTCATTGAAGATCCTTTTGAGTAAAAATGTATAAATGCTATTTTAAATGCTGACAAAAATCTAAACACTAATTCAACAAGCCGTCATGAATTAACAATAAGCAGTGGCTAAGTTAGTATTACATAATTTATTTGCTTAAAACTAGTCAAGTATATTATTCTCGTTCACTTTTAAGCTACGTATCAGAAGTTGACTCAGAAATGATATCATTTCTGTATTCTTTATATGAATTTTATATCAAACGTTGTTATTTAATTAAGTCATACCTTTGATTAATTGTAGCATTCAATCAATTTTTACTATACATTTGCCTCCTTTATATATACTAGCAGGACCCGTGAATATTTCACGGAATTAATGGTAAACCTATTAAGTCATTTCTGAAAACTTTATCCAAAAATCCTGAAAGCATAGCCTGTGTTATGTCTGTATGAAAAGTTAGTCGCTCATGTTCCTTGCAAGATTAAAAAGTTACATCTGCACTGCTCACAATGAAAAAAAAAACAATCAAGAGAAGGCATTGCTCGAAATCGAGTTGCAGATGTTACATACGTACGTACGTACGAACGTATGTATGTATGTATGTATGTATGCATGGTTTACAGCACTTATCAACCAAAAGGCCCCATATTTGATTCTTGAGCGTGACATTTTGAGCAAGTATCTTTTACTATAGTTTAGGGTCTACCGAAGCCTTGTGAATAACTAACAGCAGACGGAAACTGTGCAGAAGCCCATCGGATTGATTGTATCTATAATTCAAAAGGTCAACCATGTCACGCTAGTTCAATAATGAGAAGTTTACATACCTGCTCATTATCGAATTTGATCGAGCAACTGAAAACTGACGGAGATCTATTTACTGAATCCATCTATGTGCGACGTGTGTATGTGTGTGTGCGGGCGCGCGGGCGGGCGTGTATTATTTGTGAAAGAACATCTCGTTTAATATCCAACGTAGATGACCAGCATGTAATACGACTGACCACTCGATTTCTCGTGACTTCTCTCTGCTACTATCCGTCTCTGTTCATTTAATAAAGAATTAAACCGGCTTTCAACAGAATGCTGTGAATTTTCAAAAGGCAAAAAAAAAAAAGAGATAAATAAATGAATAAAATAAATTCTTTGTGAAAGCATTAGGAAATTCCGACTTAATTTGATCGAAAGAACATTTGATGAAAGGAGTGTCATACTTCTCAATTTTCGCACCTCATCATCTTCATCATAATCATCGTTGTCGTCGTCGTCATCATCATCATCACCACCACCACAGTCATTACCATCATCATTACAGCCGTCTTCATCATCATCATTATCAATGTTGTTGTCATCATCATGATCATCACCACCACCATCATCATCAACATCATTTATCATCATCCCCTACATCATTCTCAACATCCTGCTTCTCTAATCCTCACCACCACCACCACCACCACCACCACCACCATTATCATTATCTTCCATTCTCCTCACCCAAGTAGGTTGTCCAATTTCTTCTTTTCTCTCTCCCCCACTTC
>NC_068982.1:58826069-58829011 GCF_001194135.2 Octopus bimaculoides | reverse complement strand
GTGTGTGTGTGTGTGTGTGTGTGTGTGTGTGTGTGTGTGTGTGTGTGTGTGTGTGTGTGTGTGTGGTGTATACGTAAGATAAGAAATGTTTATTATATGTAGCAAATGCTATTATATATGTACTTTTTATGGTGGATTCAGCATTCTTTAAACTCTCTCTCCCCTGAGATGTAGCAGGCATTGAGTAGGGATACTCGATAGTGATACTGAGTAAAGATACTAAGTGATACAGAATAGAGACAGTAAGTAGAGATGATGAGTAAAGGTAGAAAGCAGTGACAGTGGTCATTGATATTGAGCAGCGATGTTGAGCAGGGACAATGAGTAACGATATTGCGTAGTGAGAGTAAGTAGGGATAATGAGTAGTAGACCCCACTCTTCTGGGGGTCTATATAGGATTTTAAGGGTCCATGCAGGCAAATTAGTAAATTGGGGACCCGTACAAGTACATTAAGGGTCCGTGAAAAAATTTTTGTTTTAGATGTATTTATTGTAAAAAAACAGCTTGATTTTCTTTCTCTAATGTCTTACAGAGTTCAAACACAAGTTAATGTGTGATGAACAAAATAGGAATTTTGAAAGAAGTATCTATAAAACTAGATTTTAAACATCGAATGGCTATGGCAGTCCACCAGAACAAAATAGTAATCAAAGGGGTACGTAGATAAAAAAAAATGGTTGAAAATCACTGATCTAGACCATGTCTAAATTTAAGATAGATAGATAGATAGATGGATAGATAGATAGATAGGTAGGTAGGTAGATAGATAGATAGATAGATAGATAGATACGAGGTCGTATCAAATGGTTCCCAGACTAGATATGTTCAATTAAAAAATTAACGTACTTACCCAAGTTTTAACACCATCTCCTTCGAAATAGGCACCTTGCGCAGCAATACACTGGTCCCAGCGTTCTTGCCACTTTTGGAATTCGGTCTGGAAGTCGTTTTCCGTAAGCAAGTCGAGGACCTTCTGTGATTCGATCTCCACATTTCCGGGTTTGACGTCCGTGGTAGGTCTTTTAGACCGCTCATCGACTTCCAAGAATGTTCTTGCGCATTTGAAGGGCCCGTGTCGCTAGAAACATTGCGTACGACCAATTGTCTCGTCGCCATAAGCTTGTTGAAGCATGCTGAATGTCTCTGTTGCAGGCTTCCCAAGTTTAACGCAAAATTTCACGTTGGCGCTTTGTCTTGTCCATGACAAAATCGCAAACTATAGCATACACGTGATCACAAAAACGCAAATTTCACAACTTGTGAAGTAAACACAGCAATGTCACTCAGCACACAGCCTCATGAAGATCACTGTTAGCTCTTATTGTGCACGCAACCGTGTGTTACCATCTGATAGATAGATAGATAGATAGATAGATAGATAGATAGATAGCAGGGGCGTGCACTCTCAAGCAAGCAAGGTAAGCGTTGCATGTTTTGTGATTTCTTATCTATATCATCGGAAAATTCGATAAAATATTTATTTTGTTTCAAAGAAACTCCGTCCAAGTGTTTTCTAATATATTCTGCCTCCACTTCCCCCTCTCTCACTGACTCGTTTGTCTGCTTTGAGAAGACCACGTGACACCCCCTTCTCCTCTCTCTCTCTGTTTGTGTACAATTGTTGCTAACCTCGTTCCACTTTTTTACCCATACCAGAGCAATCCCATAATTCCTGCGTTGGCCATCTGAAATGTCGGAATAATCTGGCGGTAAGTTTGAATTCTTTTTTTTTATCCAAAGCATCCGTTTGCACTATTATATTTTTGGAGTGTTCTGAAAAAAAAATATTATCTATGTTATATTTCTTATTTCAGAAGTAGCTAATTAATCTTAAATTAATTTTACTAATGTTATTTTTTCCGTTTTGTTGAAATTGACTTAAAATTTACTCAGACAATTTACTTGTGTTCTTATATAAAAGTAGCCTTTTTCAAAACTTGATAATTTTTCAATCTTTTATGATATGTTAGGGGAAAAATATAGAGTCGATGCAGGAATCGGAATTCAGAGATCCAAAAATATATCTATTGAGCCTCAACGACATTATAGAATGCTTTATAACAAAATTATCAGTACAATAGTTGACCAAATAAAAGCACGATATTCATCCTTAGAAGAGTTTAAATTCATGGAACTTTTGAATTTCAACAAAGTTGATGAGTATTGTAAACAATTTCCTGTGGACTCTATAGATTCTTTAAAAATGACTTCTGGCAGATTTTTTGATGTAATATGATTACAAAGTGAGCTCAATGTGATGTATTCAATGAAAGATTTTAAAATGCGAAGTGTAAGTCATTTAATGAGTTACATTTACAGCAGTGACCTTGTTGAAGCTATGCCAGAATTCTTCAATCTGTGCAAGTTGATTTTGACAATTCCGTCTACCACTGCTTCTGTAATGCGATCCATTCCTCATTAAGTAGAATCAAAACATACCAAAGAAATGCGACAGGAGAAAGAAGACTGTCTGGGTTAGCACTGATGTCAATTGAAAAAGATGTATGACAACAATTGATGAAAAGAGAAGATTTCTATCAAAAATATGATAGCTATATTTGCCCAGAAAGATCGAAGAATTGAATTAATTTGGAAATTAGGTAAATAACATTTTAACGTAAGGTTCGACCTTCTTACATCAGTATTGTTTCGCAGGAGAAATGGTTCGACTTCTTCGTCACACCTAACCTACATAGGTTTTCCTTTCTGTGCTTTTGGGTGTAGTCTATTTACGGCCGTAAATAAGTGTCTTGTTTCAATCTCAGAGATGTTGGCTTCTGCCACAACAGTTTTGGTGGGGCTTTTTACAATGTTGAATTTTCGCTGTCTTTCATTGTGTGTATTCATGTATATGCGTGTATTTTCAATGTGTGTGCGTGAGACGTAGTCTTTTAATATACGGAGTTCAGTAAGTCTCAGAACAGTCTGTTTGAGTATCAA
>NC_068982.1:58823782-58826059 GCF_001194135.2 Octopus bimaculoides | reverse complement strand
TTTGGCTTCCTACCTTTAACAGAGATTCCGAATATGCAAAAATATTAACAGAATCCAATTTCATCTTTATTCCATTTCACTTATGATTTTTAGACATTTTTAAGGGAGAGTGAGGATGGGAAAGTCCTGACGTTTCGAATAGAGAGAAAAATGCAAGCAATACACTTATTTCAGGCTCATCTCTACAGAGCCATTTTTATTCCCTGCTTATTCTAGGTCATACGGGGGTGATTGCATATTCAGAATCTCCCATATGTAAATCATAGGAATACGAAAATTTTTTTACTGAAAAATTGCCAGGTGGGAGGAGAAATTCGTTGCATGCCCAACCCCGGAAGTCACCGCACGCCACTGATAGATAGACAGACAGATATCCTTTTCCTAAATGGTATGTCAACTTTGAAGAATTCTCGATTCTTGAGACGAGCACTCATCTCTCAAGTGTAACTGGTCTTGATTAACAAATTGGTACTAATGGTATAACCTCGAATGGCAGAGATAATTTGATAAATGAAGAATTTGTATTGTAATTGATATACGAGGGGTGCTGAAAAGTTCCTGGGTTTGGGTAGAAGAAAATACAGGAGGATCAGTTAATTATGATTTTACTCAATATATTCCCCTCTCAGATTCACACACTTATTGCAGCAGCCCTTCAGTTTTTCTAAGACCTGTAAAAGAAATCGGAAGGTTGTGCCTCCAGCCTGTCTTTCGTGACATTCTTTAATCCAGAAACTTTCCAGCACCCCCTCGTTCTAGTATTTGTCTATGAAATCAAATAGAAGTCCTTCAATTATATTTATGACCAACCATTGAATGCAATCATAAATAAGGTTTGTTAAAAATAACAGCCAAATCCGTGTTTTAAATCCTGCTGCAACGTATTTTAAAGGAGAGTGAAAGAACTCTTTGCATAATTTAGTTTCTGCATACACTGTGCCGGAAAAAGTCAGGATGGCCGTGGACAATTTATGGAAAGGTTTGCTTGGTCAGGGAAAAATAAACTGCTTTTAAGCTATTAACAATAACTTGGGGAGATGCAGGGATGTTAATTCTTGTCGGGTTTCGCACGGTCAATGTGATCTGAAGTTTCTTTTATTTGTTATTTATTTATTTATTCAATTATTTATTTTTCCTTCAGTTTTGTTATTTTTTTTTTATCACTTGCATCATTTAATTTAAAAACAAAACAATATTTTAAGAAGTTTTAGTAAAGACAAACTGAGCTCCATCGACATCCAACATCATCTTTACTACCACCACCACCACTACCATCGCCATGACCACAACCACTCCTGCCAACGCCATTACACTCATCATCGTCATCGTCATCATCATCATCATTACTACTATTATCTTCTCCCTTATCACAATCTTTTTCTTCTTCATCATCATTATCATTGTCATCATCTTCTGTCATTCTCGTCATCATCTCCTCCTCCACTTCTACGACCACCATCATCGCCATGATGATGATGATGATGATGATGCCCATCATCATCAGTATCTTCATCACTACAAATTATCCTCACCAAGTACCACCAGCATCATCATCCTCACCACCACCATTATCGCCATCGTCATCACCGTGATCGTCGTCATCACCACAAATTATCCTTACCACTACCACCACTGTCATCAACATCATCATCATCATCATCATCATAATCACCATCATCCATCTATCCGTCCACCACTACCACCACCACCACCACCATAATTTCTTACATTAACATCTTCATAATACGTCGCTGTTCCTCTCCGAAACACAGGACTGATATGTAAAATTCTTCACGTCTGAGGGTTCGACCAAAAACAGTTTGGAAATCTGCCATATTGTTGATATTTCTGGATTATCACTCTTGAAAGCACCACCACCATTATTATCACCATCACCTACAACAAGAGCAACAACAAACAAACAAAAATAATATTAAAAATATATATATATATATTAGAAAAAAATGAAAAGTTGATTCAATGCCCAGACTATTGTAAAATGGCATTTGGAGATGGCTTTGGTACTTTGTTTAGCTGTTGTTGTTGTTGTTGATGATGATGGTGGTGGTGGTGGTGGTGGTGGTGTTGTTGTTTTATTTTTAAATATTCTTATCTTTACTTTCTCGACGAATAACTGAACAAGTAAATAAAATACACGAAGAAAGAGTGGCAGAAAATCTAGGAAGACATAACAGGAAAAACAAAACAACAAAGAAATATATATATATATATATATGTGCGTGTGTGTGTGTGTGTGTGTGTGTGTGTGTGTGTGTG
>NC_068982.1:58820368-58823772 GCF_001194135.2 Octopus bimaculoides | reverse complement strand
CTACTACTGCAGTTAAATCTACAATAATAAAAACAGTACCAACAACAGCTATTACTACTACTATTACTACTAGTGCCACTATAACTACCGTTATTATTATTATTATTATTATTAGTAGTAGTAGTAGTAGTAGTGGTGGTGAAAGTTTTTACTGTAGCAATTACTAAGACAATTAAATCAGCAAATCTAATAACACTAGTATCAAATACTACTACTAATAATAATAATAATAATGATGATGATGATGATAATAATAATACTATTTGAACTCAGCAGGATTTGAACTCAGAACGTAAAAAAACAAAACAAAAAAAAACGGAATACTGCTAAGCATTACTTACCGACGATCTAACGATTCTTTGAGCTCGCTGCCTTAAAGTAAAACACTCAAGGTTTGGAATTTTGAGATCAATATTATGGAGCCCAGTCTGAGTTCAAGTTCCGCCGAGATCGACTTTACCTCTCATCCTTTCGGGGTCGATAAAACTAACTAGTACCAATTGAGCACTGGGGGTTGATGTAATCCATTTACCTCCTCCTCGAAATTGCTGGCCCTGTGACAAAATTTGAAACCATTATTATCGAGCCTAGTACTTCATTTGTACTTTGTTTCATCGAGCCTGGAGGGATGAAAAGCAAAGTTGACCTCAGCAGGATTTGAACTCTGAATGTAAAGAGCCGAAGTGAACGCTGTAGCACAATATTTTCCGACGCTCTCACGATTTTATTAGCTTGCTGGCTTGGAATTTTGAGGTGAGTGTTATCGAAACTAGTACTTCATTGTCACTTTGTTTCATAGACCCTGGAGGGATAAAAGGCAAGGTTGACCTCAGCAGCATTTGAGCCGAAGCGAATGCTACATGACATTATTTTTCCGATGCGTTAACGATACCGCCAATTCGCCAGACGCAGTAGTGCAATCAGCGCCGATCCGGTGTCAGAGTTTCTAACTTGTGGAGTTTTATTGATTTACTGTTATCACAAATAGAAGGATCCGGTTATCAACAGAGCTCATGGTGAAAATCACACTGCTATATTCCTTTCTTTGGGCAGGTTTCCTAAGTCAAGTGACTTTCGGCATAAGAGGTTGTATGGTGGGCGCAACTAAAATGAGCGCAGACTTCTTTTTAGCGTATCTTTTAATTCGTTTCTGTTATTAGGCTTTGGCCATGCTGAGGCAGCACCTTGAAGAATTTTTAGTCGAACGAATCGACTCCTGTACTTATTTTTCTTGTGAAGCTGTTGCTTATTCTATCAGGCTCCTTTGCCGAACCGCTAATTCACATGAATGGAAACAGTCCAGCACCGGTTTTCAAGCGGTGGTGGAGGGACACACACACTGAAGTCGACTTAGCCTTTCATCTATTCAGGCTCAATAAAATAAGTACCGGTTGAATACTGGGGTCGATGTAATCATGTGTGTATGTGTGCACAACTTGGTTCTTCCAGTTTCCATCTAACAAATCCACTCACATTTACCTTAGGTGTCACGCAGTGGAACTGAACCCGAAGCCATGACGTTGGAAGCAAGCTTCTTCCCACACAGCCACGCCTGCGTCTGTCAAGTTCTACTCGGAAAAGGTTGATATGGTGCACTATCTCGAGTTTGCTGAAAGATGAGTGTGAATGACAATAGTGGCCCCTGTGAATGGATTCACTCTGAATATGATAACTGTGTATCTCAAAACGATAACTAGGGAAAGAATAATGACATCTCAAAAAAATTAATTAATTACTAAATTAAAATAATAATCCTTTCTACTAAAAGGTGCAAGGCCTGAAATTTTGAGGGAGGAAACTAGTCGATTACATCGATCCCAGTATTTCACTGGTACTTAATTTATTGACCCCGAAAGAATGAACTGCAAAATCGTCCTCGGCGGAATTTGAACTCAGAACTTAGACACGGATGAAATGCCGCTTAACGCTTTGTCCGGTGTGCTAATGATTCTACCAGCTCGCCGCCCCGATCAAAATAAAATAATAATGATGGTCACTCTATAAATCTTGCTCATTCAGGGCCAACCAGGGACCAGACAAGAAATCCATTGTACGGATTTGGAACCGGTGTACATAGAAGGACCATACGAAACTCAATACTGTAGAGCTATTTTGTCTTGTCTGCTGCTTCATCATTTTCGCACGAATTCGCTTTCACTAACCAGAATAGTAACAAAATACAACAAAAACTACAACAAATAACAACAACAACAATAATAATAATAATAATAACAATAATAACAACAATAGCAATGACTTCTAAAGGATAATTCATAATGATGTTGGGCTCCAAACTCATTTAAAGCCAGCAGCAGTATTAGCGCTTAGGATATCAAATACAATATGACCAACTGTAAGCTGATACTCAGCACAGTGCTTCTCAGAACCCCACCCAGCCAGCCAAGTGTTAACATGTTATCTATCCTCTCATTCACGTTTCTCACAGACTGTGAAACCAGTCTCTTACGTAAATGAGTGCATATTTGTATGCAAATAACGCACGCGCACATACACATATATATATAGAATGAGAGTTGTATGTATGTATGTATGTATGTATGTACGTATGTATGTGTGTGTATATGTTTTTTATATATATATGCTCTATTTATATACAGAGAAAGAGATCAAAGAGTGTGTTTCTGTTTTTTTATTACAAAAACATACAAACATGAATAAAGAACTCAATACCGGTTTAAAATAGAGTGGAGTATTATATGTTCATTTATTAAAAGTGAAACCTCTTCTTTTATTAATAGGCTGCATTAGTTTCTTATTTGGATCTTTTGTTGAAAAACAAAATTCGAAAGTCGAAGTTCGGGTACCCTGTCAGGAGCATGTATATTCCGTAAGAAGGTTTACTAAAGCAGAATTTTAAAAAACAAATATTACACGTCAAATAAATAGCGTGAGACACTCTACTTCCTGTAGAATTGCGTTTCTTAATTTGCAACTGTGACCCATGCATTAACGGAACAGGTACAGCGTGGTTGTGTGGTAAGAAGCTTGCGGTAAGAAGACGGCGAGCTGGCAGAATCGTTAGCGCGCCGGGCGAAACACTTAGCGGTATTTCGTCTGGCGCTACGTTCTGAGTTCAAATCCCGCCGAGGTTGACTTTGCATTTCATCCTTTCGGGGTCGATAAATTAAGTACCAGTTACGCACTGGGTCGATGTAATCGACTTATTCTCTTGTTTGTCCCCTCTATGGGCAATAAAGAAATAAGAAGCTTGCTCCCCAGACACGATTCCGGGTTCAGTCCCACTGCATGGCACCTTGAGAAAGTGTTTTCTACTATAGCCTCGGGCCGACCAAAGCTTTGTGAGTAGATTTGGTAGACGGAAACTGAAAGAAGCCCATCTATATGTGTGTGTGTGTGTGTGTGTGTGTGTGTGTGTGTGTGTG
>NC_068982.1:58815669-58820358 GCF_001194135.2 Octopus bimaculoides | reverse complement strand
CTTGACAACCGGTGTTGGTGTGTTTACGTCCCCGTAACTTAGCGGTTTGGCAAACCACACCAATAGAATAAGTACCAACCTTAAAAAATAAGTCTTGGGGTCGATTTGTTTGACTGAAATCCTTCAAGGCGGTGCTCTAGCATGTCCGCAGTTAAATGACTGAGACAGGTAAAAGAATACACACACACACACACACACACACACACACACACACACACACTGTGTGTATAATAGATAATATATATGCTTCGGTCTAGAGACACTCCAGCTATTATTCTTCACTTCTCCATCTACAGCCCTCCTCACCTTGAATACTGTGATCTCCCTACCTGAAACAGGATATTGTAAAAATCAAAGCACCCTAGAGATCCATTACTAGGAAAATAGACAGCATGTTAAGTCTTGGTTATTGGGATCGACTCGAGAAACTCAATCTTTATTCCTTCTAACGTCGCCGTGGGCGCTATATCATTTGTATGATGTGGAAAATATTCCAGCAGCACTACCCAAATGATGTTGGCATCCACTTTGAAATTTACCCGAGGTTTTGTCCCCGTGTTAGCCATCTTTTACAAAAGTCATGTTCGCGTCACATCATACCACTAAGGCAGAACTATTTCATCTCAGCTAGCCCTTCTCTCTTTAACATCATACCCAAGACACACAAGGGAAGAAAAATCCCCGTGAACGGTTATCTCTAACGAATTCCAGATAAACGATCTACCCCCAGATATATCTCTGCAAACAATAATTCTCTACTTAAATGGGGCTATAATGTCCATAGAATGACTAATAAGAAATATCTTTAAATGTCTTTTCTAGATGGTACTATTAAGTTAGATATGAACTGGGCCAATTCAGGCGAAACATATCTTAGTATTATATATATATATATATATATATATATCTATATATATATATATATATAAATATAATACTATAGCCAGTTGACTGTTAAACTGGAGTTCCCCTCCATCCGTGTCAAAAGGTTTCATCTGACAGGTTAAAATGGATCCGCTCAAGTGAAGTTGTTATTAAAATTCCACCGAGGTCGATGTTGCCTTTTTATTCTTTCGGGGTCGATAAAATAACTACCATTTGAGCACTGGAGTTGATGTAATCGATTAACTCCACTTTTCCCCCAAATTTCAGACACTTTGCCTATAGTATAAAAGGTTTATTATTATTATTATTGTTGTTGTTGTTATTTCATCTGTCTGTACGTTATGAGTTCAAATTCCGCCGAGGTCGACTTTGCCTTTCATTCTTTTGGGGTCGATAAAATAAGTGCCGGTTGAGTACTGGGGTCGATGTAATCGACTATCCCCTTCCCCAAGATTTCAGACTTTGTGCCAATAGTAGAAAGGGTTATTATTACTTTTATTATCCTTTTTAAAACGATGAGCTGGCAGGATTTTTAGAGTCCTGGAAGAAATGCTTCGAGGAACTTCTCCATACCCTTTACCTTCTGAGTTCAAACCTCAGCAATGTTACCTTTAATTTTTTTTCGCGAGTTACTGAGATATAACTGACCTGCTCCCTCACTTCAAAATTGCTGGTCTTGTACCAAAATAAGTGTGTGTTTGTGTGTGTTATTTCTTTACTACCCACAAGGGGCTACACAGAGGGGACAAACAAGGACAGACAAACAGATTAAGTCGGTTATATCTACCCCAGTGCGTAACTGGTACTTATTTAATCGACCCCGAAAGGATGAAAGGCGAAGTCGACCGCGGCGGAATTTGAACTCAGAATGTAGCGGCAGACGAAATACCGCTAAGCATTTCGCCCGGCGTGCTAACGTTTCTGCCAGCTCGCTGCGCGCGCGCGCGCGCGCGCGTGTGTGTGTGTGTGTGCGCATGCGTGCTGAAGCTGATATTTTTGTTTAACCTGATTTCAAACTTGATCGAGTAGACCTTTGACCAAAGACATTCCCTTCATGACAATCTCGTATTTTTTAGACTTATCTAAAGCTACTATTATCTCAAATCTCCTTTCCTTTATTTTCCTTTTATTTGAGAGATAGTTGACTGTCATTTCTTGCAGTCCGACTGTCCACTTAGAGGTAATCGCATTGGCCCAATGGCAGAATTGTTAATAGTGGTAGTGCTGAGATTGTGATGACGCTGTTGCTGGTCTCCGTTTTCTGTAACCTTCACCGCCAACTCTCTACTGTTCAGCCAATCGTTGGATATCTTTATATGGTTATTAGATTTCCTGATTAGATTAGGCTGACATGACCATATAGATATAATCTTTGCCGATAGAGCGACACAGTTGTAGGAGGAGAGAGAGAGAGTATAACGAACATAAATAAAGACAGAAGGAAAGAGTAGAGAGGATTCTTTGCCGATATAGTGACACGGATGGAGGCGGCGAGCTGGCAGAATCGTTAGCGCGTCGAACGAAATGGTTGGCAGCATTTCCAAAAAGTACTGATCGAGCACTGGGTTGATGTAATCGACTGAAATCCTAACAGATACTTCACAGTTTTGGCCCTTGTGCCTATAGTAGAAAGGCTATAGGGGACACAGATAGTATATGATGGAAGAAAGAGGGGAAAGAGTGACACAGGGTAAGAAAGGGTAAGTATAGTAGAAAGAGATGAAAACACTGGTTTTGGCGTTAGTCAGGTTGTCATGTTTCAGACTGAGCAATGATCCATGTCGATGACCCAACAAACACCAGCTCGATACAGAAATTTGCTTGCAAGTCAACGTGGGAGCCTATACATGGTCTCTCGAACTGCTAGAACCAGCAACCAAATATCTCTCAAATCATACTCTACGATCTTAGAAGATCCAGAAATTTATATTTGACCATGTGGTTCTGAGTTCCCTGCATATAGGTCACGGCTGGAATATCTTTGATCATACTTCTGCTTGATCAAGAATGACCTGAGGCTAAACAATGACCAGCTTACACGTACGCTCTCTCTTTCTCTCCCCCCCACACATACATCTCCGAAAGGATGAAAGGCAAAGATGATGTCGGAGTATTTTGAACTCAGAACGTAAAGACGGACGAAATGCCGCTAATTATATAGGGGAAACTGTACCGGTCTGTGTGTGTTGTTTTACTTGTAAATGACCCTCCAAAAAGACAACTTGTCCCCAGCCTGTTAAAAATGAATGTACATATCTTTATATATGGTGGTGCTCCAGCATGACCGCAGCCGCATGGCTAAACGGATAAAATAATAAAAGAATATATATATATACACACACGCGCGTGTATATATGAACGTCTATGCGTGTAGATATATACATTTAGAAGGATGGATGGATGTCCTGATGTACTTTTGTCACTATATACACTGTATCCTAATATGGTGATTTTATACATCGTATCTCTAAACACTACACGACTGTATCACAACAGAGACATCTTAAGAGATGAAAAGAGACCGGATTATCCGACTAATGCTTCCCATATTTACACTATAATCTCATTATAACATCACTGGATCTGGTAAAAGATTCTCACTAACTTATCTTCTCTTTCTCTCTCTCTCTCTCTCTCTCTCTCTCTCTCTCTCTCTCTCTCTCTCTCTCTCTCTCTCTCTCTCTCTCTCTCTCTCTCTTTCTCCTTCTTACCGTTTCTCTCTCCGCCACACATACAAGCTTCATCAGCAGTAAATGTTGCTATTAAGTAATAAACAATTATATTCAATAACATCCGAGCATGCACATATACACCTACGCATATGCGCATACATTCACATCAAACTGTTTGACTAATCCAGAGTGATACCAGCTTAATAACTGACATAGCTCTGTCAAAGCTCACAATGCAATCATCTGAGTTACATACGCGTCTATGTATAAGTGTGTGTGTGTGTGTGTGTGCGTGCACATATATATTTCTATACGCAGGAATACATTTTTATGTGTACGCATGTATGTATGTGTGTATATATATATGTATATACACACACACACAAACACACACACACAAACACACACACACACACACATATATATACATATACAAATATCTATATGTGTTTATATATAATAGTTTGTATGCTTATACATGATTATATGGATATTTGTATATGCCCTTTCATATATATATATATATATATATAAAGAAACAAATATTTATATTTATCTTATGTATACATATATATAATTATATGAATATTTGTATATGTACTGTTATATATATATACATACATATATATATGTATATATATTTATATATATATATATATATATATATATATATATATATATATATATATATATATATATATATATATATATATATATATATATACGCACAAGTATTGTATGTGTGCATGTATATGTGTGTGCATACACACACATACATACACAGTTATAACGGGCATATCAACTAATCAGCCATAACTTTGGCTATGTAAACCAGCTACTGTCCACGCTGGCCAATACTAAATCATTGGATAATAAGCATACTCTTTTACACACACAAACACTCACACATACGTATACGCATGCGCACACACATGCCTATGTACACACACGTATTTATACTAATCCATAAGCATACTATTACATAGAGGAAGTTTCATTTATACTAACCAGTCTACTGCTGTAGATACTTTTAAGAACTGATGCGCACATATGTACTATATAAGCTAATACACATACACAGAGGCCCAACCACACATATACTTACATTCATATATATATATGCATATATATA
>NC_068982.1:58812493-58815659 GCF_001194135.2 Octopus bimaculoides | reverse complement strand
TATATGTATGTATGTATGTATGAATATATATGTCTAACAGTCAGTTCATAATATTGACTGGTCCGCTGCGGTATTATCTCACTATCCGATATACAGTCACCAATATAGACAGTTCCGTAAACATATATAATCTTAAACATACTTGCAATCACCGTTACACAGACATAGGCATACATACGCACGCAGATTAGTACTTTTACACACTCACACACAGAGACATACACACACATACTTATAGACATATACGCACTGATAAGCATATACGCACGCGCACTAACACATGCAATGACGTACAGTTCTCGTAAATATATATTTGAAGATATGCTCGCTGACAATCTGTTACTATGTGCATCATCATCATTATAATTAGCGTCATCCTGGTCGTCCTTATAGCCACAAACAGCGCAACATTGCCACCATTGCCATCATCATCATCATCATCAACATTATATTATCATCATGTGCGTTTGTGTTGTGTTTGTTTCCCACCACTGCTGGACTACTAGTGATGGTTTGTTTATGTCCCCATAACAAATATAAAGATAAGTACTGGAGTCGATTTGTTCTGCTGAACCGTTCAAGGGGTTTGCACCAGCATGGCTGCAATCCAATGACTGAAACAAGTAAAAGATAAAATATGTACACGAGGGAAACTCTACGTGGTCATCTGAGCAACTACAAATGCCAGTCAAACCTCCCCTCAAATAACAGACATCTGTTATATGTAAGACAGAACCTATGCAGGTCGATCGAATTATGTGATTTTATGAAGTTGACCAGCTCGATGAAGTTGACCATGGGTTAAATAACAATAATAACAACCAGCAAGCTGCTAATCAATATAATTTAAGGGCTGTGGATAGGAACGAAAGGAATGAGACATAGTCACCAAGAAAGATAGTTACGAATCTGGTTGAAGTGTGATAATGTTGCTTAGCTCGTACCAAATCTTATCCAGAAGACTCACATTTCAGAAGACCTCTGAAACCTACAGTGTTAGGTAGTAACTTTATTGTTGTTGTTCTTGGCACTCCGTCGCGGGTTCCAGTTGATCCGATCAACGGGACAGCCTACTCGTGAAATTAACGTACAAGTAGCTGAGCACTCCACAGACACGTGTACCTTTAACGTAGTTCTCGAGGATATTCAGCGTGACACAGTGTGACAAGGCTGGCTCTTTGAATTACAGGCAAAACAGAAACAGGAAGTAAGAGTGAGAGAAAGTTGTGGTGAATGAATACAGCAGGGTTCGCCACCATCCCTTGTCGGAGCCTTGTGGAGCTTTAGGTGTTTTCGCTCAATAAACACTCACAACGCCCGGTCTGGGAATCGAAACCGCGATCCTATAACCGCGAGTCCGCTGCCCTAACCACTCGGCCATTGCGCCTCCACAGTAACTTTATTATATAAAGACGTAAAGCAACCAGCTGGCAGAATCGTTAGCACAACGGACAAAACGCTTAGTAGCATTTCTTTCGTCTTTACGTTCTAGGTTCAAATTCCGCTGAGCACGACTTTACCATTCATTTCTTCGAGGTCGATAAAATAAGTACCAGTTGAGCACTGGGGTCGATGTAATTAACTATCCCCTTCCCCAAAATTCTGGGTTTTGTGCCTATAGTAGAAAGGTTTGTTATAAGTTTTAAAATGCAGCGAAATAGAAGAATCGTTAACACGCCGGACAAAATGCTTTGCGCATTTGTCCGCCTTTATGTTCTGAGTTTAAATCCGCCAAGGTCAAGTTTGTCTTTTATACTTTAGAAGTTAATGAAATAACACTGAGGTCGTTGTATTTGACAACCCGCTTCTCTCCAGTTTTCACTTGTGCCTATGTACAATGAATTATATGAAAGTGTATCTTCCGGCTTTTTACGTTCTGAGTTCAAATTCCATTGAGATCGACCGCGCCTGTCATATATTCAGGGGCGATAAAATAAGTACTTGTTGAGCATTGAGATCAATTTAATCGATTAGACCCCGCCTCTAAAACTGCTGACCCAGTGCCAAAATTTGAAACCATTGTATGAAAGCGTAAGACGATAAGGTGACAGAATCGTTACAGCACCGGAAAAATTGCTTAGCGGCATTTCTTCCGTCTCTCTACATTCAACTAGGGATATCAAAAATAAAAACATATTGTGGGATATTTTGATAATGCCCGATGCTCTTGAGCCGATAATCGTCTTGCAAGGAAAGATGATGATACCAACAGTTAGCTGAATATTATTACTGCTGACTCTCTGGAAACATTTTAGGGTACCACGATGCGTGCAACTTCTGTCTCAGTTATCGTCTGGTTCACATAAGTAGTGGTAAGCTAAACAGCGCTACAACCAGTGTGCATCCCATTCCCCATTTTCCAAATTAAACAAGCGATATTTAAACCCAATACCAACCAAAATGACTAAAAATAATTATATAAAATGATTGGAGTGGCTGTGTGGTAAGTAGCTTGCTTACCAACCACATGGTTCCGGGTTCAGTCCCACTGCGTGGCACTTTGGGCAAGTGTCCTCTACTATAGTCTCGGGCCGACCAAAGCCTTGTGAGTGGATTTGGTAGACGGAAACTGAAAGAAGCCCGTCGTATATATGTACATATATATATATGTGTGTGTGTGTGTGTGTATGTATGTATGCTTGTGTCTGTGTTTGTCCCCCTAGCATTGCTTGACAACCGATGCTGGTGTGTTTACGTCCCCGTAACTTAGCGGTTCGGCAAAAGAAACCCATAGAATAAGTACCAGGCTTCCAAAGAATAAGTCCTGGGGTCGATTTGATCGACTAAAGGCGGTGCTCCAGCATGGCCGCAGTCAAATGACTGAAACAAGTAAAAGAGAGTATTTGAATATATTCAACACTGATTATTATTATAGCTAATATTTCAAATAAATCGCATTGTAATGTGTGAATATAGATAGTTTCCCAGAATCATTAGATTGTCGGATATTATGTTTTCGTAGTAGGCATCAGTTGGTCTCGAATGATTATGGATCTGCGCCCGAAGAAATTGTTAGCTGCTGATATTGGTACAGTGTCTACTGTGGTTCTAGAGGCCCACGCGGGAGTGGCATTCACGCATAGAGCGACTGCATTTGAAGAAGATCTCTGCTGGCGCTACTGGTTTTTCCATCCGTCGAGTGCACTTTCTTTTTTTTTTTTTTTTT
>NC_068982.1:58805982-58812269 GCF_001194135.2 Octopus bimaculoides | reverse complement strand
CTCTCCCTTGCTATATCTTTGTCTCACTGTATCCCTGTCACATTCACTCTCTCTTAATGTGTCTCTTTTTCTCTCACTGTTTTTTCTCTTTCTCTCTTACTGTATGACTTTTGGCAAAATGCTTAGCGGCATTTCGTCCGTCCTTACGTTCTGAGTTCAAATTTAGCCAAGGTCAACTTTGCCTTTCATCCCTCTGGGGTCGATAAATTAAATGCCAGTTGATCTCTACATTATTTACATTATTTACATTTGACGGATATTTGTCCTCATCTTGTTTGTTGTTAACACAACGTTTCGGCTGATATACCCTCCAGCCTTCATCAGGTGTCTTGGGGAAATTTCGAACCTGGATTCTCATTCTTAAGGTGTTTTTCGATGTTGTTATTATCATCATCATCATCATCATCATCATTATTATTATCATTATTATTATTCAAGTCACTGCCTGGGATCGAACTCGGACCCAAAACACCACGCAGCCGGATCGAACCGGTGACCACATGATCTGAATCTCTTTCTTAATTATTCGGCCTTACTTCGTACATACTTTATCCATAAAGAGAGGATACTTAGGCATCAAATCAGTCAAACAAGCAAACGATAAAAACAGTCACACTTAATGGTGACTGTATGATAAGAAGCTTGCTTCCCAACCACATGATTCCAGGTTCAGTCCCACTGCGTAGCAACTTGGGCAGGTGTCTTCTACAATAGCTTCGGGCCAACCAAAGCTTTGTGAGTGGATTTGGCAGGCAGAAACTGAAAGAAGCCCGTCGTGTATGTATATATATATATATATATATATATATATATATACATACATACATACATACATACATAAGGTTAGTAGAGTTAGCAGTTGGAATAACCGTCTAAGGGGTAAGAATATCGGTTTTACTGCCGGTATAAATTACCTATGGTAACCGTGGGCATACATATGCAAGCATACTATGCTCATAAGATACAAGCAATAGCAAAAATAAACTCTTGTTTTTATATATATGCGCTCACGCTATATATATGCACAGTATATATACATATATATACATATATGTGTGTGTGTGTGTGTGTGTGTGTGTGTGTGTGTGTGTGTGTGTGTCTGTGTCTTTCTGTTTGCCTTTGTCTCCCTCGGCATTGCTTGATGACTGATATTGGTGTGTTTACGTTCCAGTACTTTAGCAGTTCGGCAAAAGTCAGCCGCTTGAATAAGTACTAGGCTTACAAAGCATAAGTCCTGAGGTTGATTTCTTCAACTAAATAAATAAAAAAAATCACTTTTTAAGGCGGTGCTTCAGCATGGCCACAATCAAATGAAGGAAACAAGTGGAAGAATAAAAGAATGATATTTTGGTGGTTGGATATTTTGCATGGGATGGAATGAAAAGGAATGTCACAAGATTTCGGTGAAGTTTATCTAAAGCCAGAAGATCATAGGTTCAAATAAGAGTAACAATTGGAATCTAGAAGTGTTACTGGTTATGCCACAATTGTCCATAGATAGTCATTCTTCTTTTCTCTGTTCCTTCACGATGTGATATCTTTGTCAGCTGAACAACTGATTTCAACAACAAAGCAAGTCTTTTTTCTCCTTGTCCCGTAGAACAATGTTTCATTATGTATAAAGACATGCGTTTATGTCTGTAAGGGCTGGGTATTCTAGCTGATGCATAGTCATTGCAAATTACTAACGCACATGCACACATGCACACACAGGCACACGAACGCATATGCATGTATATATGTATATATATACGTGTGTGTGTGTATGTGTGTGTATATTGATGTATGTACATGTATATAACTATCAAAACCACAGTCAATTTATTCGTATGCAAATCTTTCACAAAAGATAAACAATTACACACGCACGCATTTGTCATAAAACACGCATACACATGCACACACACACATACACATGCACAACTTGATTCTCTATCTCCTCTTCTCTCTATATATGTGTGTGTGTGTGTAGATCCGTCTCTCTTTCCATCCCTCTCTCTTTCTCTGTTTCTGCCTATCTATCTAACAGTTCCTCACTCTCAATTTCTTTCCAGCTATGCATGTGTGTGTGTGTGTATGTGTGTGTGTGTGTGCGTGCGCGCATGTGCATGGGTGTGTGTGTATGTGTGTGTCGATGTGTTTCTCTGTGTGTGTGTATGTCGATATGCAGTACAGCTGCCACGAAGTTCCACCTTATGCATCCATTCATTAGCAAACGTTAACACACACATCAATCGCGCGCGCGCACACACACACACACACTCCTACTTATCTATACACCCTTCGCACAGTGTGCACCCAGATACGTACATATACATATCACTATGTCAGAATAATGGTGTAGACAACTAGAAAGAACAATGTGGATAAGTCTTGGGTGGAGTCTTTCTCGTAAACCCCTGCTGTGTAGCAGACAGTGGGTAGCTGCCTGAGTGTGTGTGGGAGTATGCACGTGTGTGTATGTGTGTGTTTGTGTATGTGTGTGTAGGAAGCAGCAGCAGCAGAGTAGTAACAGCAGCAACAAAGTAGCAAGAACAAGTGAGTGTTGCAACAGATTAAAAGAGTGAATAAACATACTCTTGTACACTAAGACAAAAAACGCATACATTCGTACACCGAGATATAAAACGTACATAATCTACTCTTATGTATGTATGTGAGTACACATAAACACGTGTGTGTATGTGTGTATGTGTGTGTGTGTGTGTGTGCGCGCGTTTGTGCACGGTGAGAGATAAAGGTATATTCGCAAGAGGCATATCAAGATGCAATCAAAATTAACCATCACTTTACGTAATGAACAAAGTGTACAATGGTGGAAATGGCGCTACCATAACCATTACTGATTTATATACTATATTCTAATACGCGTGTGTATGTATATAAATATAATTACATATGAAAGTATATATGTACATAGGTATGCATATATATGTGTGTGTCTGTGTGAGTGTATGTATGTATGCATCTATGTATATATGCATGTATATATGTGTGTGTGTGTGTGTGTGTGTGTGTGCATGCATGTGTGCTTATAAATATGTGTGTATGTATGAGTATATAGGTATAGGCGTACATGATTTCACACATACACACACACACACACACACACACACACACACACACACACACACACACACACACACACACACACACACACACACATACACAGCATAGAAAAGTATTGAGAGGCGAGGTTGGTAACCAAATATTTAGGCTCACTAGAAATTATATACTCCATTTCTCCACCCAGCGTATTTAGTGGAAGACCATCAAAAATCCAGTTAGGCTAGCTTTTGGAATTTGAGCCATGTTATAGTAAAAATAAACAGAGTAAACGTAATTGATATTTTAAGATTGATAAAACATACACGTGTTTCATTAAATCGACTGTCAATATCACGCAAGACAATTGGCCGTAATACGTAATTTAATCGCAAAAGAGGTGAATCGATTGTATCACATATTCTGTCTAATCGTCTAACGTAATAATGATAGATGGTTTACTGAACCACGTGTATGTTTTATACGACTTAAAATGCCAATTATATTTTCTGCTTTTATTATTACTATATATGAAAGGTGACGAGCTGCCAGAATTGTTAGCGCGCCGGGCAAAATGCTTAGCGGTATTTCACCCGTCGCTACGTTCTGAGTTCGAATTCCACCGAGGTTGACTTTACCTTTCATCTTTTCGGGTTTGATAAATTAAGTACCAGTGAAACACTGGAATCGATGTTATCGACTATCTCCATCCCCCAAATTTCAGGCCTTGTGCCTAGAGTAGAAAGGATTATTACTATATATACATATATATGTGTGCGTATAAATATATAAAGGGAGAAGTGGGATAGAAAGAGAATAGCAATGTATAACTGGTACTTTATTTATCAACCTCGATATAATGTAAAGCAAAGTTGACTTCAGATTTTGACTTCCGAATCACCATTTGATAGTTCAAATCAGTAGTAGAAATCCTACTGATTTGGATTTGATCTATAACAAGGCACTCTGTCTGAGATTTTAATAATACTGACGGGTTATTCTCAATTCGGTGTTCTACAAAAGGTGTCAAGATGCGCCGAAGATTTAAAAATATTAATTAAATATTCGTATATTTCTTTTCTACTCTAGGCACAAGGCCCGAAATTTTAGGGAGGGCACCAGTCGATTAGATCGACCACAGTATGCAACTGGTACTTAATTTATCGACCCCGAAAGGATGAAAGGTAAAATTTGAACTCAGGACGTAAAGACAGACGAAATACCGCTAAGCATTTCGCCCGTCGTGCTAATGTTTCTGCAGCTCGCCGCCCTATTCGTATATTTAAAAACATAATTTATATCATTTACATTGGACAGGTGTGTCCTCATCTTATTTGTTGTTACCACAACCTTTCGGCTGATTTACTCTCCAGCCTTCATCAGGTGTCCTAGTAGAATTTTGAACCCAACCCTGGGTTCTCATTCCAAAGGCATTTTTTTTTTTTTGCTGATGTAATTATTACTATTATTATTATTTATTCAAGGCACTGCCTAGAATTGAACTCGCAATCTTGGGGTTAGTAGCCCGCGCTCTTAACCATTACGGGCATATAGCATAATGGTATAGCATAATGGCGTGTTCTGGGTGCCTCCAGCCACATGCTCGGACGGTAAATCGTCATGTTTGATACAGGAAAAGATTGAGTGAAACATTCACTGGTATTGCGAATAGCCGTCCGGTTGATTAAAAATTTGGTATACGCAATGGAACAAGCTTTTAATTAAAATAACAATCTTCTTTCTTTTCGCATATCGTTCAGGCGATCTTTTAGACCTTAAAACGTCTTTTAACTTTCAAGACGAGTTGCATCAAGACGAGTTGCATCAAGACAAGTTGCATCAATAATTCTTATTTTCATTTTCATTGTGCTAATGACGTCAGATAAAAATGGGAACCAATGATTTTGCAAATTTATCTCTTTAGTCCTAGATATGTTAAGCCTAAAATAGAGAGAGAGAGAGAGAGAGAGAGATAGAGAGAGAGAGAGAGAGAGAGTCTGTGTGATAAAGAAAGAGATATATAGAGAAGGGCGGAGGTTGAGGGTTGACTATTTTTGAATGAATATCTTGTCAATCATTGTTAAACAAAAACTATCAACTTTTACCACCACTACTACCAGCACTACTATTACCACCACCCTGCCACCGTTACCATTAGCACCACCACCAGCACTGCCGGCGCCACCGCCGTCACCACAACCTCCAGTACCACTCCCTTCACCACTGCCATCAACCAGAACCAAAATGAAGAACAATGTTCTACCATACCCAGGTATCTACATTGTTATTACCCCCAACGCTTCCCTTCCGACAAACGGATACCCACCACCTAACCGACGCACACATGTTCTGTCTGGTGGTACCCCCTATTTTACAGGAAGTACTTGAAACCTCATTCCGCCAGATGGCGTGTGCAGTGGGGGGAAATAAGAGAGGAGTTGGGGTGAAAAACAATGCATTATATGTTCGTAGAAATACGTTTTTGTTAAAAATGTTTACAGACTCGGCACCACCCTGCTCACACCCGCTCCCGCCACACATTTACTTTACACACATATACACACATATATAAAAGCACACACACACACGTGTGTGAGCGCATGCGCATGCGTGTTAGCTTCTACAACTCCACATCCATAACAATTTCAACTGAATACACTTGAAACCACCAGCATCATCTCGCCACCACTGCTCACATGAAACCATACGAAGAAATAAAAAAAAACACACACACATACAGACTAAACAACTAAAACACAACCGTATCCCACCACCACCACCTCGATAGCAACAACTATCACAAACACACAAACGCAATCATACACACACACACACACACACACACACATACACAAATGCATACACACATACTGATGTTCATAAATATACAAAGACAGGAAAAAATCATAAAAATTATAGTAAGCAGTAACACACAACATACATACATACATACATAAACATATTTATATATTTATATATATACTTACAAATATGTGTGTGTTGTGGGTGAGTGTATATATATTCATATATATATATTTATATATACATATACATACGTGTGTGTGTGTGTGTGTACATAATACCTTCATATGAACAAAAAATACTACCTCTTCTACTCACCTACCTATATGAATAAAGTTCCTACATCCTGGGTGATTAATAATCATCCTCTTTAGTTAATAACTACACCACTTAACATAGTGTAGGTATACATCTGCGAGTGACTATATATATATATATAT
>NC_068982.1:58804648-58805254 GCF_001194135.2 Octopus bimaculoides | reverse complement strand
AAAGAGGGGGTTAAGAAGAAAGAAACAATAGTAAGAAAGAGATTTCAATGCCAGAAACCATGTATGGTTAAGGAATATCTTGAAGAAAAACATCTTTTCCAAAAAGGATCGGCTACTGGAAAACCATCCATCAGATACAAAAAAAGTCATCTGTATTTTGGAGTTTTGATTGGGTGTTTAACCAAGAAACTGTGAGTCGTCTTTGGCATTCTGGTAATTTACTAGTTTATTGTCTCTTCTTCCTTCCATTGTCTGCTTCTTTAGGCTTTTTATTGTTTGTTTGTTTTTTTAAATTCTTTTGTTTCTTGGCTATTTTATTTTTCTTGTTTGACGTTCTTCACTTCTGCTTCAATCATCGTTGTAGTCAGCATTTCCACTGGTGCCGCTACCACCACTATCACCTCTACCACACCAACACTATCACCACTACTACACCACCACTATCACACCACCACTATCACCACTACCACACCACCACTATCACCACTACCACACCACCACTACCACACCACTACTACCACACCACCACTACCACACCACCACTATCACCACTCCCACACCACCACTATCACCACTACCACACCACCACTACCACACCACTACTAC
>NC_068982.1:58802867-58804001 GCF_001194135.2 Octopus bimaculoides | reverse complement strand
TACACCACCACTATCACACCACCACTATCACCACTACCACACCACCACTATCACCACTACCACACCACCACTACCACACCACTACTACCACACCACTACTACCACACCACCAGTACCACACCACCACTATCACCACTACCACACCACCACTATCACCACTACCACCATCATTAGCGTTATCGTCGTCGTCATCAACGTCATCATCATAATTCGTCATCGTCGTCATCGTCTTCATCATCATCATCATCTTCATCATCATTGTCCTCCTTCACCTTTTCCTCATCATCATCGTCATCGTCGCCGTCGTCATCATCATCATCATCATCATCATCAGCTACATTTTTTGCTTTTGTCTTCTTTTATTATTATTATTATTATTATTATTATTATTATTATTATTATTATTATTATTATTATTACTGCTGATCTAACTGTTGTTGTCGTGTTTGTTATTTTAGCTATTATCTCTGCTGCCATTTACGGTTGGGGGATTGGTACTGCTGTTGTTGATACATAACAAACTCTCCTTAGAACAGGTCAGCCTTCATCTAGCAAACCTTTGATCAGAGAAAACGTTCCGGCATTTTATTTTTACATATATTACATTTCATTGTAGTGAAGACGCATGTCTCAGTGGTTAGAGCGTCAGGCGCACAATCATAAGGCCGTGAGTTCGATTCCCGAAACGGGCTGTGTGCTGTGTCCTAAAGCGAGACACTTTATTTTACGTTGCTTCGGTTCACTCAGCTGTAGAAATAAGCTGTGACGTCACTGATGCCAAGCTGTGTCGGTTTTTACCTTTCCCTTCGATAACATCGGTGACGTGATGAGGTGGGAGGGGTGCTGGCATGCATGGGCGACTGCTGGCCTTCCATAAACAGCTTTGCCCAGACTTGTGCCTCGAAAGGTAACTTTCTAGAAGCTATCCCATGGTTACTCTTTTACTCTTTTACTTGTTTCAGTCATTTGACTGCGGCCATGCTGTAGTACCGCCTTTAGTCGAGCAAATCGACTTATTCTTTGTAAGCCTAGTACTTATTCTATCGGTCTGTTTTGCCAAACCGCTAAGTTACGGGGACGTAAACACACCAGCATCGGTTGTCAAGCGATGTTGGGAGGACAAAGGCAGACACA
>NC_068982.1:58801722-58802737 GCF_001194135.2 Octopus bimaculoides | reverse complement strand
TATATACGACGGGCTTCTTTCAGTTTCCGTCTACCAAATCCATTCACAAGGCTTTGGTCGGCTCGAGGCTATAGTAGAAGACACTTACCCAAAGCGCCACGCAGTGGGACTGAACCCGGAGCTATGTGGTTGGTAAGCAAGCTACTTACCACACAGCTACTCCTCATGACCGAAGAGAGTTTTTACGTTTTTTACATTTCATTGTCTAATATTTTATGGTGGTACTCCAGCATGACCACAGCTATCTGACTGAAACACATAAAAGAAAGAATATCCTTGACAACCGATGCTGGTGTGTTTACATCCCCGTAACTTAGCGGTTCGGAAAAAGAGACCGATAGAATAAGTACTAGGCTTCCAAAGAATAAGTCCTGGGGGTCGATTTGCTCGACTAAAGGTGGTGCTCCAGCATGGCCGCAGTCAAATGACTGAAACAAGTAAAAGAGTAAAAGAGTATGCAACTTGTATTTAACTAGAAGGCTATGATGGAAAATCCATAAATGGCTGATAAATGTGTAGTTTAATACTGATTTTGGGGGTTGGGAGTAAGTCGATTACATCAACCCCAGTGCTCAGTTGGTCCTTATTTCATCGATCCCGGAAAGATAAAAAGCAAGGTCGATCTCTGCAGAATTTGAACTCAGAACTCAAAGACGGACGAAATGCCGCTAAGAATTTTGCCCGGCGTGCTAACGATTCTGCCAGCTCGCTGCCTTTTCCTAGTTTGATATCAATTACTTGCAGGAGATTGTATTCAAGGAGATTTATCGAATAAAGTACACGTCCCTTAATAGCATTTTAAAAAAATATGCATACAATCATATATAGAACCGATTACCCGGTTTCAATGGCGTGTGAGCGACCGAGATCACAACTTTTCCACCTAAACGTGAACCCAATTCATTGCAGGGTTATTCATTGACAGTTTAGTAAGATAGAGGGTTTATTCAAGAGCACGACACACTGCCCAATCCAGGAATCGAAACCGTGACCTTGCGATTGTGAGTGCAACACT
>NC_068982.1:58800418-58801316 GCF_001194135.2 Octopus bimaculoides | reverse complement strand
CGCGCGCGCGCGTAATTGATACACTGATAGTTAAATTTATATCGCACATTACTACTCTGTACTTAACTAACTAAACGACCCGTCAGTGTTTCAACGAAATACAGATAGCGGAACTAGCATGGCAGTTAATTGACTTTGATGCGCATGTTAGGGAGATGGACAAAGAGAGGAGATAGAGAGAGAGGAAGCTAGGGAGAAATATGTTGCCAGTTCCATTTGGAGAGAACTGGTTTGGTCTTGAGGCTTAGCTTAACACATTTTTCTTTTATGAGATAGGCTTTAGATATTTTGTCGGCAGCGAGAAGTTTCAGTTTTGAACGTTGGTGTAATTTCTCCTGCATTCTACCCTTGAAATTGGGACTGTCTTACACAGTTTTTTCTTGTTATTATACCTGTTTTACTTGTTGCTGATACTGTTATTGTTGTTTTTATTGTTATCAAAACAATGTCAAGGAAATTTTTCTTTAAAATGAACGCTGTGACACATATTAATCCCAAGTTGAAACAGTTTCATTTGTCTCAAACATTATTACTCCCCAAGAAGCAATAAAGAAAAGCCTGTTTGGTTGCTCGACATGCTGGAAGAAGCAACTAAATTTCTCCCATATCAAACGTTCCTGTTTTTTTTTATTTTTTTTTTACTCTTTTACTCTTTTTACTTGTTTCAGTCATTTGACTGTAGCCATGCTGGAGCACCGCTTTGAGTTGAGCAAATCCACCCCAGGACTTATTCTTTGGAAGCCTAGTATTTATTCTATCGGTCTTTTTTGCCGAACCGCTAAGTTACGGGGACGTAAACACACCACCATCGGTTGTCAAGCGATGTTGGGGGGGACAAACATAGACACGCAAACATATCTACACACACACGTATATATATATATATATATATATATAT
>NC_068982.1:58796111-58800048 GCF_001194135.2 Octopus bimaculoides | reverse complement strand
TATATATACGACAGACTTCTTTCAGTTTCCGTCTACCAAATCCACTCACAAGGCTTTGGTCGGCCCGAGGCTATAGTAGAAGACACTTGCCCAAGGTGCCACGCAGTGGGACTGAACCCGGAACCGTGTGGTTGGTAAGCAAGCTACTTACCACACAGCCATTCCTACGCCTATACCGTTTGTTTTACGGTTGTTGTTTTTTTAATGTAAGGTCTTTTGAATAATAGGATCTTAGGTACACTTTAGCTGAAAGAAAAACAAAAACGGAATTGTCACAGTTAAATTGCATCTGATCATAGGCCTGCTAGGTTAGAGATGACCTGGGGCTAAATAAGAACATAGTTTTTGCTCTTGAGGCAGACATCACTGATTAATAATTTCATTTTATTTCTTTTTTAAGTCTCTGAATGGGACGAACTGGCACAGCCATCACAATGTTGATATATGTCTCGGTATCCCATGCTTCGAGATCAAATACCACTGAAGTCAACTTTACTTTCTGCAATAACAAAAGTACTTGTTGCTGCTGCTGCTACTTCTTTCTTTCTTTTTTTCTTTCTTTCTTTCTTTCTTCCTTTCTTTCTTATTTTTGTCGTTCGTTGTGTTTCACACTTGCACTCAGAATTGCTTATAACCGACCAGCTGGTGCCTTACTGTCAAGGGAGTGGCTAGGTGTAGTTCGTTGACCAGAGGGGGAAAAGAAAGACAGACAAGACACTGAGCTGACTACAGAATACAGATACCAGTTATAGAATCAATACCAGTTACATACTGGTGCTCAATCCAATTTACTATAATCCATTCCAAGATGTCTATAAGCTGTGGCATTAAAGCAGTGACCATTTTGCTTTGTTTTAGGATAATCTAGAACTACATTATCTAATATGTCCGTCCATTTCTTTAAGATGGGTATATACGTATGTGTGCGTATATTAGGTATATAAATATACGAGGGGTGCTGAAAAGTTCCTGGCTTTAAAGGTGTTGCGAAAGGCCTGGTTAGAGGCCCAACCTTCTGAGTCCTTTTACAAAGCTTAGAAAAACTGAAAGACCGCTGCAATGAGTGTGTAAATCTGAGAGGGGAATATGTTGAATAAAATCCTGTATTTCCTTTTATCCAAAGCCAGGAACGTTTCAGCACTGCTAAATTACAGGAACTACCCATTTCTGCCCGCTGAGTGTCATTTCAGAGAAATTTAGTTGTTATTTCTAGCAGATAGAACAAAGTGGTGAGATAACTCTGAAAGATTAGATGATAAATTAACCTTTCAACGACAACAACGACTGCTTGTTCTCCAACTCCAGTTCCGGTTCCAGTTCTGGCTCCAGTTCCGGTTCCTCCACCAATTATATCCTTACAATAGATAAGGTTTTCTTTTAACTCATCAAAAGAAACTGGATTTTTTTTTTTTTACCTATTGTTTAGTCCAGGTCAAAACCTATCTAATTGGCCTATGACCAAAGATATATATAACTTCCCACATCCCGTTCATATTCAGAAGTAGTGTATCTTGAATGGCATTATTCAGTAACATTATCCAACGTGTCCATCATTTTTGGGGGTGGGGTGAATTAAGGGAGAATTGGCTGCTGTTTCTAGTAGATAAATCGAATGCATGAAAGCACCCTGTTTCAAAGATTTGGATCATCCAGCGCTTCGTTTTAAGCTAGCTACCATAGTACAAATTATACATATTCTTTTATTCTTCCATTTCATCCCATCCAATTAGTAATCACGCTCACAACATAACAATGTTATATAAATACATACACTTAAGATACAATGTAAAGAAAACATATTGTTATAAATGGATCTGTAATGAGTCGCGCGTCATGTAACTATCTTTACAATACATGATCGCAAATCAAATCATTTATTAAGCAAGTATCTATCCATCCACCCATCCACCTATCTATCTGTCTGTCTGTTTACATATGTGTGTGTAAGTAAGTGTGAATGCGCGTGTCTGTGTGTGTGTGTGTGTGTATATATATATATATATATATATATATATACACACACACTTTACTCTTTACTCTTTTACTTGTTTCAGTCATTTGACTGCGGCCATGCTGGAGCACCGCCTTTAGTCGAGCAAATCGACCCCAGGACTTGTTCTTTGGAAGCCTAGTACTTATTCTATCGGTCTCTTTTGCCGAACCGCTAAGTTACGGGGACGTAAACACACCAGCATCGGTTGTCAAGCGATGCTGGGGGGACAAACACAGACACACAAACATATACACACACATACATATATATATCTATATATACGACGGGCTTCTTTCAGTTTCCGTCTACCAAATCCATTCACAAAGCTTTGGTCGGCCCGAGGCTATAGTAGAAGACACTTTCCCAAGGTGTCATGCAGTGGGACTGAACTCAGAACCATGTGGTTGGTAAGGAAGCTGAACCATGTGGTTGGTATGTGTGTGTAGGTGAGTGGGTGTTCAAAAATGCATACGTATATAGTGTGTTCATATATTACCTTTCCAAATTGATAAAAAAAATTAAAAAAAAGCAGCGGGTTGAAAAAACAGAAAAAGAGGATAACGCATCAGAATTTATTGGAAAACATAAGGAACAAACAAAGCTTTATTAGAAATATCAGAACATTTCTAAGCGAACTTCATTGGTTGCACACAACCTGCTGAGTTATCCTTACATTTTTCTTTCTGAATTTTTCAAATTGTAAAGAAAAAATTATGGACGCCCAGTATATAAATACGTATCTGTATCATATATATGATATAATCATACAAATAATATATATATATGTATATATATAAGTACATGTATAATACACGTGCACATACACATATGTATAAACACACGCGGCGCGCATGTATACGTAAAGCATCGGTTTTTCGTATAGTTCGTTGACTACACTTGACTTGAAACTTTTACATTCTCTCTTGACAGCTGTTGCGTCAGGATTTAGATTGATCGGTTGAAATATTTACATTCCTCATTAAGGACTCAAGAAAGATATCACCGCTTCCTTTTTTTTTTTCTGTTTTTCTGTTTTACGTCTCAGATGTCGAAGATGGTGTGTATGTGTGTACATATGTAAATATATGTATATGGGTGCATATAAATATTAATATGTAATAAGTGCATATATTTAACAACACATATATTCATACATATATAGAGATACGCACACATATACATACACACGGTTGTGTGCACGCATAGTTAAATTTTTTTCCCAGGGTCCCTCTTGTTATTTTTAAGAATAGTTCTAAGGTATTTTGTGTGATGTTTTTTAGTGAACTGTAAAGCGCAATGACTTTTTTGTTTCTTTCGGGTATATCTAAATTTACCGTTTTATAGTGCTTTGGAACGTTTTAGAAATTTGCGTTGTTTGTATCAACTGAATAACAGAAATCGCATGAAAGTTTTTGCCATTTCTCATTCTTGCCTTATTAAAGAGGGAAGAGAGATTGCATACATCATTATCATCATCTTAATAAAATGCTACTGCACCTATACATTACGCCCTCGTTTATATATGTATGTATGCAGGTGTGTGGTGTGTAAACACTCGTAAACATAAACCTACACACAACCACACACGCATACACACACACTCACACGCACAGTTATAGATATATTAACGCTTGGTTATTATGTTCAGTTAAAACGCATTAATCTGATGGGTTGCTCTATATTTATGTGGAGTACAAATTAATTATTCTTATACAAGAACGTTGTTGATAGAGACTTTGAAGTTTCAGTCAGTCACACGATGACTTTGCTGGCCGAAATTTCGAAGCCATTGTCAACAGCATTCTTGTATAAGAATAATATATATGTATATAAGGCGTAGGAGTGGCTGTGTGGTAAGTAGCTTGCTTATTAACCATATGGTTCCGGGTTCAGTCCCACTGCGTGGCACCTTGGGCAAGTGTCTTCTACTATAGCCTCGGGTCG
>NC_068982.1:58793849-58796101 GCF_001194135.2 Octopus bimaculoides | reverse complement strand
GTCCCACTGCGTGGCACCTTGGGCAAGTGTCTTCTACTATAGCCTCGGGTCGACCAAAGCCTTGTGAGTGGATTTGGTAGACGGAAACTGAAAGAGGCCCGCCTTATATATATGTATATGTATATATATGTGTGTTTGTGTGTCTGTGTTTGTCCCCCCAACATCGCTTGACAACCGATGCTGGTGTGTTTACATCCCCGTAACTTAGCGGTTTGGCAAAAGAGACCGATGGAATAAGTACTAGGCTTCCAAAGAACAAGTCCTGGGGTCGATTTGCTCGACTAAAGACGGTGCTCCAGCATGGCCGCAGTCAAACAATTAAAAGAGATTAAAAAAGATATATATGTGTGTGTGTGTGTGTGTGTGTATGTATCAGAAGATATGTGTATAGATATAAGCGCGAGCGCACGCGCGCACACACACACACATATGAAACAGTGATACTAACATAAATGAAGTTCATAGATATCACCAAACGACTGAAAATTCCAGGTTTGCTCTCGCACCCCTTAAAGCACTTAATCACTTCGGGTAACGTCTAGTGATGCTGTCGTATAAATTAGTGATAAAATTAGGAAAGAAAATTGAAGATCTGATTTTAGTACAAAATTATGAAACAGGTTAAATGAATCAACTTCGTTAATTTATTTGCAATGCTGCAGTGTAAAATAGGATAAAAGAATCTATATCTGGGATGAGTCTCCAGCGCAGTTTTCTGTTTCGCACACATTGGTTGTTTCTCAGATTATGTATGTAATGCGGCCTGCTTTCTCTTATGTATCAATATGCGATAGCATGATATCACATCCACAACCTTTCTCTTTGAATTTGTACTGCGTTGCAAGTCAGAGCAATTATCAGTAAATTAGTTCTTGTTATTTGTAATTTTGGTGATGCTGTTACTGAAAAATTCACAAAACTTTTTTTTTTTTCTGGTGTTACTGGTTCTATAATAAAATCTTCAAGCTCATTTTGAATGTTTTGGTAAGCTAACTCTAACAGATCTTCAATCGATGAACTCTTACCATGAGACTTTTAACACCTTCAAATCTCTTACATTGATATTTTGCATTCGTCTTTTATTGGCCAGCACAATGATATTATTGATGATTACTGATTATGATTCAAGGTTACGTTCTTAGCACTATTTTCTCTTTTTTCTACTTTGAGAAAATTTATCTTCTTGGCCATGTCTTCTCGTTAGATTTCCTACCGTAGGCAAAATGTACGTCTTGTATCTATAGTTCCTTATTGCTCGAAATGTTTCTGAACGATAAATGAGCGCTTGGTTTCAGATTGAGGTATAAACAGCTTTAGTGTTAAGTTGTCTTTTCGATCCTTCAATTTTCAGAGCTTCTCTGAGAGAGAGAGAGAGAGAGAGAGAGAGAGAGAGAGAGAGAGAAGAGGGGGAGACAGGCAGACAGACAGAGATTGAGACAGAAGGAGAAACTTGAGGTATGGAATTCCATCTCAGAAGAGGTTTGTATACAAACTGGGGGGAGTCGTTTCTGCACTCGATGAAACACTGACAAAAACTAGGTAAATATGTTGACTGTTTGTGTCTCTGCACCTACCGATTCACCCGAGTAGGTTTTGCCACCGTTTGAATCCATCAACTTATCCTCTACTACCAGTGCATTCTGAATTATTTCTTGTAAATGTTTATACATGCTTCTTGCTTTTTTGACAATGAACTGGCTTAATGAATGTTGGATTGCGTTTTGTCGTTCACCCATGTAGCAACTATACTTTTCATAAGGGGTTGGACAAGATCCAGACTTCCATCCAGGCTTTCGTGACACCCTTAAAACCAGGATCTTTTCAGCACCCCGTCGTATACTTTGTATTAATACATACTTTTTCTGCAAATGTATTTCTCCAGAACTTTCAACTGGTATATACTCTTCATTTAAAATTTAAACAGCCAGTCTGTCCGTTACGACGATCAATATCCCAGTTGATCCGATTAATGGAACAGCCTGCTCGTGAACTCAACATGCAATACTTTTAATGTAGTTCTCATGGAGATTCAGCGAGACACAGAGTGTGACAAGGCTAGCCCTTTGAAATGCAGATACTATTCAATTTTGCCAGCTGAGTAGAGGAACGTGAAATAAAGTGTCTTGCTCAAAGACATAACGAACCGCCAAGAATCGAGCTTATGATCATGAGCCGAATATCGTTAATCACTAAACCAGGCGTCTTCACTCATTTAAGTGTTGGCACTCCGTCGCTTACCACGCCGAGGGTTC
>NC_068982.1:58789778-58793148 GCF_001194135.2 Octopus bimaculoides | reverse complement strand
TGTGTGTGTGTGTGTGTACATATTTGTTTATAGGTTATTGTTTGTTTGTTTTTTTTCTTGTTTCGTCTAACAACTACCAGTTAAACAAACTAACACTCCCAAAGTTTTAATGAATATGGAAAAGACACATTGGATAACGAAGTCTTAAATAGCTTGGAAATAAATAAATAAATAAATAAATACAGGTTGTTTATAGCTAGATAGACTTTGATCGTATGTTTGCTCAGTCAGTGATCTAGGGTTTCAACAGCAACAACAGCCACAAAAACAACAGCTGCAGTAATGACATCTCTTCATCCAATTTCTTCTTCGTACTCTCCAGAACAAAAAATTCCTGACCCTATTCCAAATAGTGACATATCATAACTGAAGCGTTGATTCTACTTGAAGATAGGCAAGATAGCGTTAAACGTTGTTTGAATCAGTCGTGTGGTATGAGTGAGGATGGATAGGGGGAAAGAAATGGGCGGGCGGGCGGCCGGGCGGGCTCAGGTTGGCGGCAAACGTTAATTTTTACGTCAAACATTTTTAAAAATAGACGGTTACAACAATAACAAACACACATAAAAAATGGAATCTTCTATTTTTAAATGTCTGACGTACAAAATTAACGTCAAAACACAAGTGTAGGAAGTGGTTTTAGATTTTGTACTGACTAGTACTGAGCGGTGCGATCATATGGCTCATACATGCATACAAACGTACATACATATATATGCACGTATATATATGTATGTATGTATGTATGAATATATATATATATACATACATATATATATATATATATATATATATATATATATATATATATATATATATATATATATATGTACACACACATACATATGCTTAGAGTACACGTACATATATAAATATAAATATATATTTGTATATATATGTATATACATATGTGTGTGTGTGTGTGTGTGTGTTATGTGGGTGTCGATACGTAGATACTTGGTTAGTTAGCTTAGTTATGTAACACATCAAATTGCTACTGGCGAAATTTCTAGACTCGCAGTAATAATAATGGGCAGGTAGTGCAGTGTTTTCTAATAAGCTGTTCTGCTACGACTGTCGTAAAAACGGTATTGTTGGCATGTTCTTATTCTCGTCGTTGTCATCACCGTCGTCGTCGTTGTTGGTGGTAGTGGTGGTGGTGGTGGAAGATTACTGGATATCATCAGCCTTGTGAGTGATAGAAAATATTTCAGGGAGAATTTGTTCTTACACAGTAAATCCATATACGGGAAAAGTTTCGGAGTAGAGACAATATTTTATAAGAGGGAACCTCCCTCCCGCCCTCCAGCATCTGGGTCGCAGATCAGTACAGATATAGGGCCGCACAGAAAGAATAAATTTTAAGACTTAATTTGTATTTCGTTGATCCATCACAGTCCGCAAGGTTTTTTGTATTATTGTGAAAAATTAGAGTGGAGCATGATTTTGGTCTTTGGGTAGCAACTATTATTTCCAATTTGCTTACCTCTAGAAAGAATGAAAAATGGCTAATATTTACTTCGAAATTTGCTTCTGTTACATTTATTCAAGCCCAAAAGAATTCCTATCAATACATGGCTATGATGCTCCCACACTACTCCTGCTAATGATCAGAGATGCACGTATTGTCAGCCACTAAGGGAAATGTTCAAGTGGTTAGGATCAAGCAACTGACAAGCAATCCTGTGCTATTGAGCAAAATATTTATTATAACGATATTTCTGCTTCAGCAACTCAGTCTGAAATGTAATGGAAAATAGATCTGTTTCAAATCATATATGTATATTCATGTCTGTGTTTGTTCCCATCAACGCTCGACAACCGGTGTTGGTGTGTTTACGTCTCCGTAACATAGCGGTTCAGCAAAAGAGGCTGATAGAATAAGTACTAGGCTTTAAAAGAAATAAGTCCTAGGGTAGATTTGTTCGACTAAAATCCCTCAAAGTAAAAGAATAAAAGAATAAGTATTATTAGGAATTACATAAAAAATTGTAAAAATATTTTATGTACTGTAGAAGTATAACCAATTCATTGCATATAAGTTTTAGCAGCCAAATCTTATATGGACTCCCGAGGGCCATAAGGATGCGGGTGGTTGAGAACCACTGTTGTATACGGACGTGCCACTGGTTTAGAAATAGTAGCTAATTTCGGTAGCGTAGCTTGTGGGTGTGCGAGGTGGTGGTCCGTCCCTGGCGACACCTTTATGGGAGCGGCTGTATAAGTCTGTACAGGTTTTGGAGGCCCCTGAGGCGCGGCAAACTCAGATTCTACCCCGAGTGGTACATACTCTAGCTAAGCTACCTTCAAATCACCGTTAATACTGCCTTTACGTGGAGGCGCAATGGCCCAGTGGTTAGGGCAGCGGACTCGCGGTCATAGGATCGCGGTTTCGATTCCCAGACTGGGCGTTGTGAGTGTTTATTGAGCGAAAACACCTAAAGCTCCACGAGGCTCCGATAGGAGATGGTGGCGAACCCTGCTGTAATCTTTCACCACAACTTTCTCTCATTCTTACTTCCTATTTCTGATGTGCCTGTAATTCAAAGGGTCAGCCTTGTCACACTGTGTGTCACACTGTGTATCACGCTGAATATCCCCCGAGAACTACGTTAAGGGTACACGTGTCTGTAGAGTGCTCAGCCACTTGCACGTTAATTTCACGAGCAGGCTGTTCCATTGATCGGATCAACTGGAACCCTCGACGTCGTAAGCGACGGAGTGCCAACAACAACCGCCTTTACAAAGGAAGACACATTGCATAACGTAGTCCAGCGTATATTTTATCCAAATTCAAATAAACTACAGTAATAGTCACGATTTTAATCATGATTCTGCACAAGGAGAATTGACCTGGGGCTAAACAACACTAGCAACAACAACATTTAATCATTTTGTCTCTTACAAACACACCTACATAGAAACAGGGACAAATGTACTCATTCATGGAAGATGCCAGATACATACGCGTACACACACATACACACACCTACATTCACGTAACACACAAACACACATGCATACTCAGAAAATATCAGATATACTTATTCATTCACACATAAAGAAGATATCAAGTAAACGCATGCAGAGAAGATATCAAGTAAACGCTATTATACAGACATTCAACCACAAGATATCAAATATATATAGAGGCATATGCGCACATAAGGTATTAAGTACATAGATCAGTTTTACACAGGCATACAGGCGACATCTGGTACTTGTACATACATTTACACTCATATATAGAAGATAACAAATATATATATACATATATATACATATATATACAGTGGGACTGGACACGGAACCATGTGGTTGGGAAACAAGCCTTTACATATATATATATATATATATATATATATATATA
>NC_068982.1:58788099-58789480 GCF_001194135.2 Octopus bimaculoides | reverse complement strand
ACTAAAGGCTGTGCCCCAGCACGGCCGCAGTCAAATGACTGAAACAAAAGAAAAAAAAGTATATATATATATATATATATATAGTTGCATACATACATACATACACGCATGGAAGCTGTCATTAAGAACACACACATACACATAAACGCATTGAAGATAACAGCCATACATATACACACACATCCATGCGTATAAACACATACACATGGACGCATACACGGAAGATACCAGACACGCTCGCACACGTACACACACACACACATGCACACACACATGCACACACACATGCACGCACGCACACACACACGGCGCAAACACACTCACATATACTCATGTGCACTCTTGAACATACACTTAATGCACACAAACAGATACACATATCAGATATCTCAAATAGGCATACATATGTACACACAGAGGAGTGCTCGCTCGTACACCCCTAGTTATACACTAACACGCATACACACACACACACACACACACATACGATATTGCGCGCGCACACACAGAATTAATCCATTCATAAAAATCGACGGAAGATATCAGATACACTGAAGAGCACACACACACATATCCACACACACACACATATCCACACACACACACACACACACATATCCACACACACACTTCTACATTGGTACACGTTCACGCTTTTAAAGACATGTACAGAAGCTATTATATTTAGGAATCCTTCATACATACACTTACACACACATTCACACACACACACACACACATTCACACACACTTAAATGCATACACACACATACACACACACGCACATACACGAAAAGATATTAGACACACACTCATTCATATATACACTTATGCACACAAACATACACATGCATACTTGAATTCGCGTTCATACACATGCACGCATGCACACGCTTTTACACACCAGTTGTGAAGATATAGGCGCGTGTATAGCCATGTCGTTAAGATGGTTGCTTTGCAACCAAGTGTTTCCAGGTTCGATACAAACATACGCCATTTTGCACCTCCTTTTTCCACCAGTAAGACTGTTTTTATTCGTCATTCTTCTCGTTGTTGTTGTCGCTGTTTAGTCCCAGGAAAGCTTTGCTTTTAAAACAAAAGCCTGTCTATGCTCAAATATGTTCCAACCATGAACATCTCGTCTTTTTCTATATCAATGAGTTATCTTGTCCAACGTAGATAGTAAGATAAGGCGTGGCTGTACGGTTAAGAAGCTTGATTCCCAACCACATGGTTCCGGGTTCAGTCCCACTGCGTAGCACCTTAGGCAAGTGTCTTCTACTATAGCCTCGGGCCGACCAAGGCTTTGTGAGTGGATTTGGTAGAAGGAAACTGAAAGAAGCCCGTCGCATATATATATATATATATATATATATATATA
>NC_068982.1:58785713-58787664 GCF_001194135.2 Octopus bimaculoides | reverse complement strand
TTTTCCCGTCGCTCCAATCCATCGAGTATAAATGAAAAACCATGCGACAAGAGTCCCGTTCAGGGTCAATGTTGATATTTATTTATTTATGCGCCCTTTATTTATGGGCCAGTCAATCGCAACGTTGCTCAAGAAACAGTGAGAGAAATTTGGGGCGAAAGAGTGCAACAGGGGTCGCCACCAGCCCCTGCCGGAGGCTCGTGGAGCTTTAGGTGTTTTCGCTCAATAAACTCACACAACGCCCAGCCTGGGAACCGAAACCGCGATCCTCCGACCGCGAGTCCGCTGCCCTAACCACTGGGCCATTGCGCCTCCACCAATGTTGATATATAGATCACTTATAGCCAACTTTTAGCGGAGTAGTCAACTTAAGGAATCATAAGGCTCACGAGGGGAGAACTTAAGACTAAATGCCAAAATGGCGAGTGTGATTTAAGGGAGATTTGTGTGCTATTTCTAGCACATCCATGGGTCGGATAAAGGCTCTTTCGGTAGTAAATACCAATGATCATAGCGTTGTTGTTATTGTTGTTGTTTGTCTCTCGGAGAACCCTGATTACGCACACCTGTGATTAAAGAGACATTTAGCTGTGACCAAACCAGCTTTTAAGAATTCCTGATTACATCCGTACACTACATCAGGGGTTTTCAAACTGTGGTCTGCGGACCACAGGGGGTCCGCAAGGACAAGACAAGGGGTCCGTGGACAGCAAATACTTTTTATGGGCAATTTGATTTTATATATGTTTTTTAATCGTAATCTTTTAATTGACAATAAACCTATTTGTTAAATACTGTTAAATAAATAAATGTAAAAATATGTTATTTTAAGCAAATATTTATGTATAAATTTCATAAGTGTTTATAAGGGGGGTCCCTAAGGTAAAGCCTGAAATATAAAGGGGTCCGCAAGTCAAAAAGTTTGAAAACCCCTGCACTACATTATCCAGTATAGTAAGATACCAGGGTAACTCCGTTAGTAGGAGTGGTTGGGAAGGTAAAGGAAGAGGGTGAAATAAAATAAATTAAAATGAAACGAGATAAAATACAATAGAAAGTAGTTGAGTGTAAAGGAAGGCGGGTTGTATTGGGAGGTTTAATTTTCTTTTATAGATTTATGGACATAAAAAGTTTTAAAAGTACATGGATGTAAAAGGTTGAGAATATATGGATATAGGAGTAGATATAAAAATAGATAAATAGATAGGCAGATCGTTAGATAGAGAGAGAGAGAGAGAGAAAGAGAGAGAGATAGATAGATAGATAGATAGATAGATAGATAGATAGATAGATAGATAGATAGATAGATGCACATATACATACATACATACATACAGTAATACATGCATGCAGACATAGCCAGATAGATACATACAGACAGACAGACAGACTGATAAATAGATAGCTAGATAGATAGATAGACAGGCGGACAGACAGACAAACAGACAGGCAGATAGATAGATAGATAGATAGATAGAGGGTTTACCCTACATGTGGTCCGGTTGCTTGAGAGTTCCGGTTATTTGAGTAGCGGTTCAGATCGAAATTGCTGTGAACTGTTTTTATCGACCTAAAGGTGGTCCAGTCTCCGTATCGGTACGACTGAAAATAACTGGTTTAAAACATACACAAGCCACAGTAACAACAATAAAACCAGAAATCATATAGGATAGGGGAGGAACTATTTAAATTTCGGTAAAATCACTTGTTTGGCTGAGTGGTTAACGAGTTGAGCTCATGACCGCAATGTTGAGGGTTCGAGTATCCGACCGGCGGTGCATGCTTCGTTCCACGTTGCTCGAATCTAGTCAGCCAAAAATGCGTACCCTACAATGGAATGGGGTGTTCCGTCCGGGATATGATCGATGATGATTATATCCCGCTAGAGGAGGAGGAGGAGGAGGAGGAGGTGGTGGTGGTGGTGGTGGTGGTGGTAACATTGGTGATGATG
>NC_068982.1:58783205-58785017 GCF_001194135.2 Octopus bimaculoides | reverse complement strand
CCCTTAACGTAGTTCTCGGGGATATTCAGCGTGACACAGTGTGACAAGGCTGACCCTTTGAATTACAGGCACAACAGAAACAGGAAGTAAGAGTGAGAGAAAGTTGTGGTGGAAGAGTACAGCAGGTTTCGCCACCATCCCCTGCCGGAAACTCGTGGAGCTTTAGGTGTTTTCGCTTAATAAACACTCACAACGCCCGGTCTGGGAATAGAAACCGCGATCCTATGACCGCGAGTCCGCTGCCCTAACCACTGGGCCATTGCGCCTCCACAGTATCGTCATAAATAGTGACGATACTACAATAATTGGCGACGAGTAACTTGCGTTACAATAATTTTAAATCAATATTATGCGATATTATTCCATCGTAACACGTGTCTGCTTGATCTATCGTTAACATCAATTCAGTATGGCTGGTTTTTAGTGAAAAACGAATTTAAATAATCTAAAAATGTTGTTTTATTAGCTTTGTATATACACGAGCAAGGTGTTGTCTCTAATACTTGGATCATTGGATATCTGAGGCCATGGAACGAATATTCATGTTTAGCCGCTATGTAATGGATTCGACTACTTGTTTGGTGATCTGCTTTACACTAAAATCATCGTTAGTATGGATTAATAGGGTTATAAAAGCTGTTGATATTTTTGTGTATACGAAAGGTGGTAAGCCGGCAGAATCGTTGGCACGCCGGACAAAGTATTTAGCGGTAGTGCGTACGCCTTTACTCGTCTTTAGTTCAAACGCCGTCGGGGTCGACTTTGTCTTTCATCCTTTCGCAGACGATAAACTAAGTAGCATTGGAGTCGATGTTATCGACTAGTCGCCTCCTCCAAAATTTCAGATCTTGTGCTTTTTACACAAAGGATATATCTTGTCTATATGTATTTTACCAAGATTGCGTTGCTGTATAGAATTGGCGTGGTATGAGGACTGTTTTCAAATTTCGGTTATCCGATTTTATTAGAGTTAATTTCCCTTCCAGGCTGCTTTTAGAATTTCAAAGAGCCTAGAGAAATAAATAGCCTCAGTTAATCGAAGATTTTCCACTCATTATATTACTCATGTGAGAGAATACAATAAATGCATTTAGTATGTAGAAAGGTATCTCAAGGTAGTTTCACAGCGCCATAAAGTTGTTGTAAAAGAAAGCACGATGAAAAATATATCTCTTGGTTAAAAGTAAAATATGTAACCTTGTGAATTAACTTCCACATGTTACCCACGGCTTCAAATATATCTGCACTTAAGGAAGTGAACTGCAATGATTTAAAAGAACGATTAGCCTGTTTTTTTGTTTTTTTTTTTCTAAGCAGGTTTTGATTTTCATCCCGCTGGATGTCCGAAAATCAGCTCCCTGAAACAAGCAGGATTGGTAGTGTTGGTGGTTCTGACGCCGATGGCTTGATCATGATCAGCTTGGTTAACAAGACTGACAATATATATATATATATATATATATATATATATATATATATATATATATATATATATATATATATATATGTATATTCCTGGAATGATTAGAGTGTGGTTCATAGTATCCATGGGCATCAGGTTGATCATCTTCATGGATTCATTTCTTCAGGCGATATAACATTAATGGATGTACACCAGTCAGCATCATCTGACTGTGGCCGGCAAAATGGAATAGGAGCTTTATTTGCATATTCAAAATGTTTCCCGTAAACAAATGTTAAAGATATATATATATATATATATGTGTGTGTGTGTGTGTGTGTGTGTGTGTGTGTGTGTGTGTGTGTGACGAGACATAAAACACGATGTAAAAACTGGTATAACTGGAGTAC
>NC_068982.1:58779698-58783142 GCF_001194135.2 Octopus bimaculoides | reverse complement strand
GATCTCTATGATGCAAAACTGTCGTAAGTCCAAAATGTTGCATTTTCAGAAAACGGAAAAATAGTTTCACCACTCCATAGCAAAACCGTTGTACTACACTTTGACAATTTTTCATATCTTGGCATCTGAAGGAGCTGGAGATACGATAGTTTGATCAAAAGAACCGGCTATAGCAAGTAAAAATGAGGAAAAGAACGCATTTGGGCAAATTTGGACATAAGATAATAGCAACAAGATTAATTGCTGACCAAACACCATTCAATTCTTTTTCTCCGTGTTTTTCTCCTTGTTTTCTCCGTATTCTTTCTGTTGAAGAGCGTAGCTCGAAACGTTAAAGACTTTCTGTATTCCCGAGCGTCAAACTAATACATCCTTTTGTTGTTTACACCACCCGTCCTCGTCTGTTGTTTTTTTTCGTACATTCTCCCATATGTATATATATATATATATATATATGAACTTCACATTCTCTCACACACATATACACATTCATCATTAATTATCGACATCTGTCGTTCTTATTTCTTTATTGCCCACAAGGGGCCAAACATAGAGGGGACAAACAAGGGGATTAAGTCGATTACATCGACCCCGGTGCGTAACTTGTACTTAATTCATCAACCCCGAAAGGATGAAAGGCAAAGTCGACTTCGGCGGAATTTGAACTCAGAACGTAACAGCAGACGAAATACTGCTAAGGATTTCGCCCGGCGTGCTAACGTTTCTGCCAGCTTGCTACCTCTGTCATTCTTGCCCATCTCCGTGCGATCCATTTCACCTAACTTTGAATTATGCTGTGTTTTTCCAACACTGTCTTTAAAGGGACGTTTCGTAGACGAAATGTCGCAGCCTAAAAGCGTTTTAACAACAGACGTGCGTTAAATAGGTGGCATTGATAATATTTACATAATAGAGTTGGTTCTAACTCAAAATTTAAAAATGCATGCATACAATATGTGCGTTGCTGCATAGTATGAAGTTTGCTTCCCAACCACGTGGTTCTGGGTCCAGTCCCACTGCGTGACACCTTGGGCGTGTGTCTTCTACGATAGCCTCGGGCCGACCAGATCCTTGTGAGTGGATTTGGTGGACGGAAACTGAAAGAAGCCTATAATGTGTGTGTGCGTGTGCATGCATGTGTGTGTGTGTGCGTGTTTGTCTACCCCCACTACTACTCGACAATTAGAGTTGTTGTGCTTATGTCACCGCAACGTAGCGGTTCGGCAAAAGACGCCGATAGAATAAGTACCAGTCTTTAAAAAAAGTTTTGAGGTCGATTCATTCGACTAAGAACTTTTCAAGGCTGTGCCCCAGCTTGGCCGCACTCTAATGACCGAAACAAGCTAACAAGAAAAGCAGAAAGATATACATACGTGTGCAGCTATATGTACGTGTGTGTGTGTTTGTGTGTGTATGTTTAATGTGTATGATAAGTACACCGTCATCGACGTGTAGAATTTCTCAATATCCTAGTATCTTGTCTAACAAGCTCCTCAAATCCAGTCGGATTAGCACCAGGGTGCCCGCGAAAATATATCATCGATTTAATCGGATAAGTAGTTCAAATGCACACAAATGCGCATAAATACACACCCACTCTTATACATAAATACATGCGTATATTTTTACATGTCAGTTAGTAAATGATTTGTTTATTTAGTAATGAATACAATGCAAATTAACACAAAGATATTAAGATATGGAAATATGTACACACACACATACATAGATACACACAAACATGCACACAAATGCACACATATGCACACACACATATAAACATTTAGATAGCAAGATATAAGATACACACAAGCACACACACACACACACACACATATATATATATATATATATATATATACACACAATTAGCGAGATAAAAGATGTGTGTGTGTGTGTATATATATATATATACACACACATATATATTTATACTTATACTATAAATATACACGCATACGTTAAAAATATATGTCTATGTAATTTTATACACCTATGCATATATATGTGTATGTATGTATATATGTATCTAGGGAAATATTTGCATATCTGTATGTATATGCGTAAATACGTGTAAATATGTATTTATTAATATATATAGTATACATGAATGTATGTCTATATATATGTGTGTGTGTGTATAATATATATATATAATATATATGCATAATATATATATATATATATATATATATATATGTTGTTGTACTTGGGGAGGGTCATATTGCCAGTTTAACCAATATATATATATATATATATATATATATATATATATATATATATATATATATATATAATATATGCATATATATCATATATAAACACATACACATACATATGTATATATATATACTTATACTTGTTTCAGTCATTTGACTGCAGCCATGCTGGAGCACCGCCTTTAGTCGACCAATTCGACCCCAGGACTTATTCTTTGTGAGCCTAGTACTTATTCTATCGGAACTATTTTCCCGAGTCGCTAAGTTACGGGGACGTAAACACACCACCATCGGTTGTCAAGCGATGTTGGGGGTACAAACACAGACACACAAATATATACACACACACATACATACATACATACATACATACATACATGCAAACATATATATATACATTACATACATACATACATACATATACGACGGCCTTCCTTCAGTTCTCGTTTACCAAATCCACTCACAAGGCTTTGATCGGCCCGAGGCTATAGCAGAAGACACTTGCCTATGGTGCCACGCAGTGGGACTGAACTCGGAACCATGTGGTTGGCAAGCAAGCTACTTACCACACAGCCACTCCTGCGCCTATACTTATATATATTCATACACATGTATTTTCTGTATGTATGTATGTATGTATGTATAGATAGATAGATAGATAGATAGATAAATATAGGCTTATACAGACACACAGGAACACACATCTATGTATTAAGGAGAGTATGAAGCGGTAGTTTCATTTGGTCGGCAGGCGGAACACCGCTGTGTCCCCCTTGGGTAACCCTAGCGAAATACATTCCGTTCTAAGCATTCAAGGTCACTGCCTCTCCCCTTCATTCCTGCAAAGGGTCATGGACACCGGCTTCTGCTCCGAAATATGTATGTATGTATGCTTGTATGTATTTATTTATTTATTTATTTATTTATGGGTTTCAGCCAAGTGGCTGTGGTCATGCTGGAGCACCACCGTGATTTTCTGTCTTTATGCTTTGCTCTCTTCACGTTCCTTGCATGGCTCTTCTCCTGCACCTGATATAGTCAAATCAAGAGTTTTGATGGCACATCTGGTGTATAAGAGAATTTGACATCGCTGTCCTAAACTGTGTCTCATTTCGAGCCATCGGTTCGTCTGGTATCGTGGAGAGGAAAGCGTCGAGTTTTGTCTTGAAGACCTCCACATCCATGTCTTGCAGGTCTCTCAAATGTTTTGGCAGGGTATTGAATA
>NC_068982.1:58777826-58778262 GCF_001194135.2 Octopus bimaculoides | reverse complement strand
GCGCATTACTCGGTTACACACACACACACACACACACACATATATATATATATATCATATATATATATGTATATATGTATATATATGTATGTGTGTATATATATATATATACATATATATATACATTTTATATACACACAGACATATATATACATATAATATATATACATATATGTATATACATACATATAATATATATACATATATATACATACATACATACATACATATAGCTGAAGCTCACATATTCACAGGAGTACAAACATAAGCAAACGCACATATGCACACAAACATACACACATACATACACAGGGACGGACTGTCGTACACACACACATGCACACACGCACACACATATTGTCGAAAGATATTGCGAAATATCATACACTTATATTCTCTCTCTCTCTCTCTCTCTCTCTCTCTCTCTATATATATA
>NC_068982.1:58773038-58775975 GCF_001194135.2 Octopus bimaculoides | reverse complement strand
GAGAAAAGAACCACAATTCGTGAACTCATCCATGAAAATCCAGAGTCACATATAGAAAAATTTAATAAGTAAATACACTAAAAAGAACTATAATAAAATACAAAGTAATAATTATTAAAATAACAAAACGACTACACGTGTTTCATAACGACATGCGACGGCCTTCTTTCAATTTCTGCCTACCAAAACTACTCACAAGGGTTTGATCGGATCGAGGTTATAGTAGAAGACACTTGCCCAAGTTGCCACGCAGGGTTACTGAACCCAGAAGCATGTGGGTGAGAAGCAAACTTCTTAACACACAGCTATGCCTCGTATATATATGCGGGTAAGTGTGTGCAAGTTTGTGTGTGTGCGTGTGTATATAAATAATCAATTCAAATAAACATTCAGTAAAAAAAAAAAAAAACGGGTAATAAAATTAACGGACAAGAAGAGGACGTGCACAAGAAATGTATTAGCGTGACGCTCATTGAGAAGAGAGAGTTTGATGTTTCGAACATAGCTCTTCGTCGGAAAGAAAAAAACCCAAATATGGAAAAGAAATTGCCAACGGGAAGGATTAGTTACTTAAATCCATCCCTATTCTGGTATTTTATTTTATCGTTCCCAGAAGTATGGAAAGTAACATTGACCCGGGGCGGATTTGAACTTAGAATGCAACGTGCCTGGACGAATACCGCAATGTATTTAGTCTGACTCTTTAATTCTGTCAATCCATTATAATATATTTTCCAAACATCATTAGGCATATGGCCTGAGTGTTTGGAGGAAGGTGCGAGTCGATTACATCGACCCCGATGCTGTACTATACCTATTTTAACGACTTCGAGATGATGAAAGAGAAAAGTCGACCCCGGCGGAATTTGAACTCGGAACGTAGAGATCTCGAAATAATGCCGCTAAACATTTTGTCTGGGTGGTAATGATTTTGTTAGCTCACTATCCTTTTCTAAACATCATTACGAAACTTCAATAAGGCGGCGAGCTAGCAGAACAGCTAGCTCATTGGGCAAAATTCTTAGTACTAGTTTATCCGTCTTACTGCTTTGAGTTCAAATTCCGCCAGGGTCTACTTTGCCTTTCGTCCTTTCGGAATCGATGAAATAAGCACCAGTTTTGCACTGAGGATTTGGCACGGCTAACTGGATATTCAACCTGTTTTGACGACAGTACGTTTTAGAACGGAAGGTAATAACACATGCACACAAAAGGAATATATAGATATAATGAGAGAAGGGAAGAAAGAGAGAGAGAGAGAGAGAGGGGGAGAGAGAGCGAGGGAGAGAGAGGGAGGAAGAGATTGAACATACATAGAAACAGAGATAAAGGGGGAAGGAGAGAGAGAGAGAGAGAGAGAGAGAGAGAGAGATAATGAGGAAAACATTAGGACGAGAGTAACATGAAAACGTCTGAAAATGTCAAATAAGTCAGCGTCGAATCAACGGCAACATTGCGACCGTGCCATAACGTCTTTAATGAAGCAAGCCTATAATCAGAGCCGTTCCAGCCGAGATCACCTAATCTGTTATTTAAACGTAGTGTTGTACCAAGTGATACAGCATCCAATGTGGCATTCCTTTTTAAAAAATTATTTGGATGACATTTATGCTGCTATTTCTAGCATATGAAGTGACCATCGTAGGTTCATGTAAAACATGTTCCCTTTTATGTGGTGAAATTTCCTTCCAGAAGTGTCAGATGATAACGACCTCTTCATCATAAGTAATGGATATTAACGCACTGATTTATTGATACAAAAAGACAGCCAATCATTCATTATTGTATTATATTATGTGAAGGCGCGTTTCTTAGTGGTTAGGGTACTCGGTTCAATTACGGCAACGCGTTGTGTCCTTGAGCAAGACACTTTATTTCACGTTGCTCCAGTACATTCAGCTGGCAAAAATGAGTAGTACCTGTATTTCAAAGGACCAGCCTCGTCACAACGTGTCACGTTGAATATCCCCGAGAACTACATTAAGAGTACACATGTCTGTGGTATGTTCAACCACTTGCACGTTAATTTGACAAGTAAGCTGTTCCGCTGATCGGATCAACTGAAACCCTCGTCGTCGTAACTGACGGAGAGCCATGCTTTGTATTCCATATAAAAATAAAATAAATGCGCCCTTTTAAAGCCTAGTCAGGCTCATGGGCACGGTTTCGCGGTTTCAATGGCGTATGTGTTCCCCAGCTGGACGGGACGCCAGTCCATAGCAGCGTTACTCATTTTTGCCAGCTGAGTGGACTGGAGCAACGTGGAATGAAGTGTTTTGCTCAAGAACACAATGCGTTGCCCGGTCCAGGAATCGAAACCACAATCTTACGATCATGATGCTGACACCCTAACCACTAAGCCACGCGCCTCCAACTTTGTATTCCATATACACATATATACATTGGGTGTGGTAAGATAGGCTCAAGTACGGTATTGTGTGTGTTGTGTAGTGTTGTGTTTGTGTGTTGTGTGTGTAATTCTGAATTTTTATTGTCTTTCTCACTCTCTCAAAATATGTTTTTCTGGGTATCTATCTATCTATCTACCTATCGGTTAAGGTAGCTAGCAAGCAATTTACCTCTCTGTTTTTTTGCGAATGCTTATGTAACACACACGCACACGTACACACACACACACACACACAAACACAATATATTAGGTGAACACCTTATTTATTTCGGCTGACCTAATAAATTAGACACTCTAACTCAGGTACTGAGAAAATCCTTCTTCCGTTCGTTAGCGCTAATATGCATGCATATATATATATATGTAGGTATGTAAGTATGAATGAATGTGTGTGTGTATGTATGTGAGTATCTGTTTGTGTGTGAATTAATTATTTCATTAAAAATGCACTACGTAACTTTCTTTGGGATAATTTGAAACCATTTTTAAACCCTGCTGTGGAAAAAAAAAAGAAAAAAAAAGAAAAA
>NC_068982.1:58771110-58772736 GCF_001194135.2 Octopus bimaculoides | reverse complement strand
CTCGGAAGGCTGGGCTCCCAGCCAGATCTTTTACGATACTCTTAAACCCGGGAACTTTTCAGCACCACTTCGTGCATGTGTATGTGTGTGTGTGTGTGTGTGTGTGTGTGTCTGTGTCTGTGCGCGCGCGCGCGCGTGTATAATATGATATAATATGTACCCATATATGCATGTATATATACATATATATGTAGGTATGTACATATACGTACGGATATAGTATGGATATATGCATATATTTATATATTATTTATATTATATGATCGAACGCCACGCATCCTTTTCCAAGTAAGTTTTATCTTAATAATTACGATGCACACTCTTCTACTATCTCTTCTCAGTCTATCTCTCTCCCTCGCTTGTTCTTCATCCTTTCTGTTTTTCTCTCCCACGCTTTCCCTACTCGTCTCTCCCCTTCACCGTTCCCCCCCTCCCACTCTTCCTCCTTGACTCTCTCGTCGCTGACACGTGACGAAAGGGGATCGTTCTTTCTGTCCACTTCTTTCCTAAAGAAAAGACGTGCCTTTCCTGTCTCCTCTCATGGCTCGTCCACCTAGCGTTCATAATAATTTTTCTATCGTCTTGGCTCAACAGCCCTCACCGTTTGTTTTTACTGTCTTGTTGTCACTGTCCCGTTCTTGTTAACACTTTCACCCTCCGCAAAAAATCCCAAATTTTATTTAATTTGCTTTGCGGGAAGGACTGTTTGAACGAAGTCGCGTATTGTCCTTGCCTTCGAAACAGATAGGGTGAAAGTGTTAACAAGAACAGGACAGTGAGAACAAGACAGTAAAAACAAACGGTGAGGGCTGTTGAGCCAAGACGATAGAAGAATTATTATGAACGCTAGGTGGACGAGCCATGAGAGAAAACAGGAAAAGGCACGACATATATTTACTCATTTGAGTGTGCTTTCTATATATTTAATTTAAAGGAGGCCAGTTATATACGATTACATGAATGGATCCAGACATAATTTCTGTAAATTCATGCCACATGACTCCGTGCGAGTAACTTGGTTAAAAAAGTAGTCGTTTCAACATTACAGATAACTTTAGAACATTCAATTTAATTTCCCCAATACGCGACAAGTTGACAGAATCGTTAGCACGCCGGGCAAAATGCTTAGCGGTATTTTGTCCGTCTTTACCTACTGAGTTCAAATGCCGCCCTGGTCGACTTTGCCTTTTATCCTTTCGAGGTCAATAAAATATGTCCCAGTTTATGCACTGGATTCAATGTAATCGACTTATACCCTCACCAGAAATTGCTAACCTCGTGCCAAAATTTGAAGCCAAAATATTTTCTCTATGTATTTTCTATCATACAGACGTGAATACCAGTTAATAGGTCTTTGAAAATTCGAGTATTATTCATAAATATCTGTAATTTTAAATGTCTATCGTTAATAAAATACAGAAAAAAAGAGTTCACAAAATTTGTTTGACAAATAACTCGAAATAGTAAAGCTTCGTTACATTTTTATCGTTTCCGATTTACAATTCTGAATATTTCCGTTCATTCGTATTACTTATACATAAATACATGCATGCATGCATATATACATACATATATATATACATACACACAAACAAACACACACACACACACACACACACACACACA
>NC_068982.1:58770089-58770731 GCF_001194135.2 Octopus bimaculoides | reverse complement strand
TTATATATACATATATAAATAGGTATGTACATATATGTATGTATATACACATGCATATATGATTACAGGACGTCAAAAAAATAACGTGAACATGAAAAACGAGAATAGGAAAACAAAAACATAGAAAATGAACTTTTTTTTTCGAACAGACTTTTTTCAGTTTCCGTCTTTCAAATCCACTCTTAAGACTTTGGTCTGTTCGGGACTATCATAGAAGACACTTGCCCAAATTCCCACGCAGAGGGACTGAACCCCGAAGCATGTGATTTGGAAAACAAACTTCTTAACCACACAGCCACTCGAGAACGAAACCACTAGTATCTACCTAGGGAAGATCGCAATGTTCAGTAGCAACAACACAGTGACTATAAACCCCAAAACGATGATATTCGTCCTAATATTTCAACCCCAAGAATGTGATATCAGTCCTAACATGTGGCGTTTCCTGCATCTTTGCAAGGCATGCAATGCATAGCCTGTGAAAATGAGTGCAAATAAAACACATCCGATTTTTAATATATTCCTTTTTCATGTTAAAGAGCCACAGCTGGATAGAGAGTATAAGCGTGATATAAGTCTTCCACTTTAGTGATGTATCTTTGAGATATATATATATATATATATATATATATATATATATAT
>NC_068982.1:58764387-58770079 GCF_001194135.2 Octopus bimaculoides | reverse complement strand
CCCCGTAACTTAGCGGTTCGGCAAAAGAGACCGATAGAATAAGTACTAGGCTTCCAAAGAATAAATCCTGGGGTCGATTTGCTCGACTAAAGGCGGTGCTCCAGCATGGCGACAGCCAAATGACTGAAACAAGTAAAAGAGTAAAAGATATATATATATATATATATATATGTATGTATGTATATATATGATTATCATTGATATTATTATTATTATTATTATTATCATTATTACTAAGGCAGCGAGCCGAGAGAATGGTTAGCAGCATTTTCGTCCGTCTTTACATTTTGAGTTTAAATTCCACCGAGGTCAACTTTGCCTTCTATCCTTTCAGGGTCAATAAACTAAGTATCAGTTACGCACTAGGGTCGACGTAATCGACTATCCCCCTTCCTCCAACCAAATTTTCAAGGCCTTGTGCCTAGAGTAGAAATAATAATAATAATAATAATAATAATAATAATATCATTATTATTATTATTATTATTATTATTATTATTAAGGCAGCGAGCTGGTAGAATAGTTAGCACGACGGGCGAAATGCTTAACGCCATTTCGTCTGCTGTACTGTGTCGTACTGAACCTCCTTGTATTTCAAAAGGCCAGCTTTGTCCCATTCTATGTTACGCTGAACCTCCCTGAGAACTATGTCAAGAGTATGCGTGTCTGTGGAGTGCTCAACCACTTGCACGTTAATTTCACGAGCAGGCTGTTCTGTTGATCGGATCAACTGGAACACTCGTCGTCACAACCGAACGGAGTGCCAATCTATATATGTAGGCGTTAAGTATTTAGTTATATACCTTAACGTTCTGAGATTAAATACGGCCAGGATGGTTTAACGTTTAAATATAGCCTTCTTTGGAATTGATAAAGAATTTTACTAATCAATTTGTAAGATTGCTTGAAGTGACTATATCTCACCCTACAAATACATTGTTTTATATCCTATTTCTTTACTGCCCACAAGGGGCTACACACAGAGGGGACAAACAAGGACAGACGAAGGGATTAAGTCAATTATATCGACCCCAGTGCGTAACTGGTACTTATTTAATCGACCCCGAAAGGATGAAAGGCAAAGTCGACCTCGGCGGAATTTGAACTCAGAACGTAGCGGCAGACGAAATACGGCTAAGCATTTCGCCCGGCGTGCTAACGTTTCTGCCAGCTCACCGCCTTTGTTTTATATCTATAACGCATTAGTATTTTACTTCTTACAATATGTGCAGTGTTATGTTCGCAACAACCATAACTATGGAGCAAAACCAGAGGCTATATATGTTTGTATTTATGTATATTCTTTTATTTTGTCATTGGCTTCGGTCATTTGATTGAGGAAATCGGCTCCAAGACTTATTCTTTTCTAAGCTTAGTACTTATTGTATCAGTCTCTTTTGCTAAACCGACCGCAAAGTTACGGGGACGTAAACACACCAACATCGGTTGTCAAGCGATGGAGTGGGGTGACAAACACAGACAAAAATACACACATAAATATGTACATATAGAAATATATATATATATATATATATATATATATACGAAAGGTTTCTTTCAGTTTCCGTCTACCAAATCCACTCACAAGGCTTCGGTTGACCCGAGGCTATAGTAGAAGACACTTGCTCAAAGTGCCATGCAGTGGGACTGAACCCGAAACCATGTGGTTGGAAAGCAAGCTTCTTACTACACAGCCACGCCTGCGCCTATTTTCACAAATACATAACAAAAATGCATACGCGTACATCTATATAAATACACACGCGTGAAGAGGAAGGGAAAGGGAAGAGGACAGGCCGACAAATCGATTAGAATTTATTAATATAATACCACATTATGTTTTGTATTTTTTTTACAAAAACATAATTCAGTTTTTGCCTTTTCGTCAAAGCATCCAAATTTGTTATATCATAGGAATTTATCTCTCTGAATAGAAGGGATAGTTTTAGTTAGTTTCTAGTTTTCTTAGATCTTCATCAGAGAAAGACAACTCTTACTGTGTCCATGGAATTATTAGAAGCTTATTGCTATTTGTGAAGGCGCATAGCTCGCTGGTTAGAACGTCGGGCTCACAATCATAAGTTAGTGAGTTCGACTCGCGGACCGGGCTGTGTGTTCTGTTCTTGAGCAAGGCACTTTATTTCACGTTGCTCCAGTTCATTCAGCTATAGAAATGACTTGCGGCGTTACTGGTGCCAATTTGTATCGGTCTTTGCCTTTCCTTTGAATAACATCGGTGGCTTGGATAGGGAAGGCATGATACGCATGGGCAACTGTTGGTCTTCCAGAAGCAATTTTGCCTGGACTTGTGCCTCAGAGGGGTAACTTCAAGGGTATAATCTTATGGTCATTCATAACCGAAAAGGGGTTTTTATAACTATTTATAGTAGATACAAACTTAGACTCAGTGCCACTAATGGTAGTATTAGTGGTGGTGGTGCTAGTGGTGGCGGTGACATGTTGCGTTCGTAAATGGTAGTGATATCAATATTTATTCTTTCTTCACAGGCAGAATACATGTTGTTATTATTGTTACTTAAAAAAAGGGAGTTAGACGTGTTTACAGAGTGATAAAACAACATTGGTATAACAAAAAACAAAAGAAAACAAAAATGTTGGGATAGAAACGAGATGACTGTATGTCAGTCTGTCTGCCTCCCTTTTGTCTGTCTGTCTGTGTCCATGTCTGTCTGTGTACATGTATGTTTGCCTGGCAGTCAGCATGTATATAGTTCTATGTCTGTCTGTCTATATAACCGTCTACGTTTATAGTTTACCTTTAACTTGTTTCAATTATAAAACTGCGACCATGCTGTAACACTACCTTGAAGGTTTTGGTGGAACAAATCGACCCCCAGTACTTAGTTCAATGTCCAGTACTTAATCTATCGTTCTCTTAGGCTGGCTCGCTAAGCGACGGATTTACAGGGACGTAAATAAACCAACACCAGTTGTCAAACGGTAGGGGTGGAGTGAACAAACACACACACACACACACACACACACACACACACACATAATCAGTTTCCACACAATTTCTGTCTACCAAATTCATTCACATGACATTGGTCGGTCTGTAGAAGCAATAGGTGAAGATATTTGCTTGAAGGTTCTGCGCAGCGGGACTGAACCCGAAACCACATGGTTACAAAGCGAGTATCTTAGTTACATATCCGTGTCAGCGCCTTATATCTGTTTGTTCGACTATCTGGCTGACTGACTGACTGTCTGCCTGTCTGACAGGATGTCTGTTTGGCTGGCTGGCTGGCTGGCTGCATGTCTGCCTGACTGCCTGTTTTGCTAGTCTGCATGTCAGCTTGTCTGTACGTCTGTCTGGCTGCTTGACTGACTGACTGACTGCAAAAGTCTGGTTGGGTGGCTGGTTTGTCGGTTGGCAAGAGCAGCAGGCAGAGAAGGAAAAAACAAGGCTGGGTGGCTTGGTCTGTTGCCTGGGCACGTGCCATTCATTGAAGGGAAGGAGGAAGGGCTGAAGTGAAAGAGAAAGACAGACAGACAGAGAGCGAAGACAGAGAGATAGAGAGAGAGAAAAAACAAGGAAAAAAAAAGAAAGGGTATGAGTAAGAGGGAGAAAGAGGAAAGGCAGTAGGGAGCGTGGCAGACTTGTCACACGGCTGCGTAGGAAGATGAGACGAAGTGAGGCCGTTGTTCTTGAGGCAGGATGTGATGACGAGGGAGGGCAGGCAGGTTGGTAGGACGGCAGGAGAAGGAAGCACGGCAGTGGGATGATAGAATAAAGAGACAGAGAAAGAGAGGAGAAAGAAGACATGATAGATAGAGAGAGAGAGAGAGAGACTAAGAGAATAATGAGGGTAAGGGTGGTAAAGTGTGCCGTGTAACTAACTAATCGTTTTTTTTTACCACTTTTTTCTTTCCAGCCGGCGTGTCTCCGCCGCCGCCGTAGCATCCCCTTTCCCCACGCACCCCCTCGTACACATACGCAAACAGACACACATGCACACGTATACACACACACATACGAACACACGCAAAAACCGACATACGCTTGCACGTACACACACGCGCTCCGGGTTTCCCCGCCGCCGCCGCTACAGCTTCTGATGCCAGAAAAGCTTGAAGCAAGTGAGCCAGCCAGGACCAAACGAACACGCACACACGCAAATACACACGTATTCACGTCCAAATTGATATATATACGTATATATATATATATACATATATACGTGTGTGTGTGTGTGTGTTTGTCCGTGAGTAGAAAGAGTACACACACACACACACACACACACACACACACACACACATACATATTCGTTTATAAAATGCGTATGAAACTTATTCGCGACATATGCACACGCATACATGTATACACGCATCTCTCTATCTATCTAATCTATCTATTTATCCAAATAGATAGATAGATAGATAGATAGATAGATACTCACAACTGAAAACATTTAAACCCAACACACACACACACACACACACACACGCCGACGTGTGCTCGCACGGAGTCCTATGACATAAAAAAGTTTGAGACACGCTTGCACTCCCACTCGTTCACTTACAGAGACACGCACATACACAAACCCAATTACGCCGCTCAATGTATGTATATATGTATATATATATGTATTACGTATATATCTGTTTCTCCAAGGAAATAACTTAAAACACGTGGGCACATTACACAAACAGAAATGCTCACACATATATATACACACGCAGTCTTTCTCTTACTATTTTCTGACGTTAGACTGCGGCTATACTGGGGCACCGCAATGAAGGGCTTTTAGTCGATTATATCAGCTCCAATAGTCATTTCAGTCAAGTATCGATTAGTTTAAGTGACCATATTGACAGAACGCCGGATTTAACAAAACCAACAGTGTACGTACGCTACATAAACTCACAAATGGCCACAAGCATATATAACACACATATATACAAATACGCACGCGCACATATGCATCTTTCTCCCCCTCTTTTATCGTTTCCGTATTTCGTTCATTGGACTATGGCCATGCTGGGACACCGCCTTCAAGCGTTTTAGTTGAACAAATCGACTCAGGTCTTACTTTAAAGTCTAGTACATATTCCATCGTTGATTTTTGCCGAACTGCTACAGGACGGGTATCTAAACAAATGCAAAAATGATTGTCAAATAGAGGCGCGAACAAACATTGACACAAAGACCCAAACACACACACTCATATATACGAAGGGCTTCTACGCAGTTTCCTTCTACTAAATTCGCTTACGAGGCACTGATCGGTCCTGTGCATATATATATATGGGAGAATATACAAAAAATAACAACAGACGAGGACAGGTGGTGTAAATAACAAAAGTATATATTAGTATGACGCTCGGGAATACGGAAAGTCTTTGACGTTTCGAGCTACGCTCTTCAACAGAAAGAATACGGAGACAAGGAGAAAAACACGGAGAAAAAAAAATTGAATAGTGTTATATATATATATATATATATATATATATATATATATGTATATGTATGTATGTATATGCATGCATGTGTGTGTATGTATGCTTGTGTGTGTATGTATATATATGTGTTTGTGTGTATGTAAATATGCGTGTGTATATATGTAAGTATACCTATGTAAATATATATGCGTATATACAAATATACATTTATGTATATATGCGTATATATATATATATATATATATATATATATATATATATATATATA
>NC_068982.1:58763581-58764377 GCF_001194135.2 Octopus bimaculoides | reverse complement strand
TATATATATATATATGTATGTATATATATATATATATGTATATTATATATATATATATATATATAGTTCGTATTTGTATTTGGTAGAAATAACAACACGAACAATATTGAACAATAACAATAAAGAACCGAACCAGTGCGTGTGTTTATTATTACCGGCATAATGCCCCTCCCAAGGTTCAATAGTATATATATATATATTATATATATATATATATGTTTGTATATGTATCCGGCTGGCCTCTGAGTTTTGTTAATCAAATATTGCTCAACCGAGGGCTATTCTGAAAGACACTTGACCAAAATGCCGTGGTGTGGGAATGAACCCACAACTAGAATGGAATGAACATACATTCTTAACTCCTCGACTAGGGAAGTATTTCATAACTTACACGCATACACGCACACACAACATATTCTCACACACATGCTGATATATGTGTGTGTGACTGCGTGTGTGTATGTTTGTTGGTGTGTGCTTATGTATGTATATATATATTTGTGTAAAATCTTTTGCATAATCTTCTATGATTTATCTCTTTCATTCATTGGTCTGCAGCCATGCTGTGGCACCACTCTGATAGGGTTTAGTCGATTGTCAAACCTGGAACTGAAATGTAAACCTGATGTTTTTTTCTATTGTACCTGAGGCTGAACCGTTAAGTTATGGGACGTAAACAAACCTAAACCGGCTATTAAACTGTAGATGAGACAAACATAAAGGCTCATTCATACATACACACATACATACATACATACATACACACATACACACACACACATATATATATATATAT
>NC_068982.1:58761417-58762778 GCF_001194135.2 Octopus bimaculoides | reverse complement strand
CTCACACATCAACACACTCTACATACAAATGTAATAAATACGTAAGTATATATAGTATGTATGTAGGTATTTATACACACACACACACACACACACACATATATATATATATATATATATATATATATACATACACACATGCGCATATATGTATAAATACATATACATTTCATTAAGCACACATGTATACAAATATCTATGCATAAATACACATGCGCACACATGTGTAATTATATATATGTGCATGTATCTTTTAATTATTTCAATCATTACAACGCGGCCATGCTGGGACGCCGCTCCGAAGAACTTTTCGAATGAAATTGAACGTAGTTTTCTTCTTTCTTTGTGTTTATTTTATTTATTTATTGTATTTATTTATTTATTTATTTATTAAAAAAATTTTTTTTTGAAAACTGGTACTTATTCTATCAGTCGCCTTATGCTGAACCGCTAGTTTACGAGGGCGTAAACTTAACAAGACGAGGGTTGCCAAGCGGTTGTGGGGGACAAACACAGACAATAATTCCATTCATAAGGTTTTGGATTATAGCAGAATACAAATGTGAAAGGTGCCGCGCAGTAGGACTGAACTCGGAACCATGTGATTGGGAAGCCAGTTTCTTACCACACAGCCACAACTATCCCTATAATCTATCTATCTATCTATCTACACACACACACACACACATATATATATATATATATAGCCGAAAACTACAGAAAAACAAAAGACGAAGACACGCACACACACACATATATATATGTAATTCATATACGCATACACGTTCACATACATGTACATAAATCACACACATCTATATTCGTGTATGTATATATATGCCTGTATATATATATATATATATATATATATATATATATATATATTGCATATACAAGTAGACAGATATAGATACATACATAGACTCACATGCACATATACATATACCTATACGTACGCATACAGTCACACACATACACACGCGCACGTACAAGCAAACGAACACGCACACGCACACACAAATCCTTCAGACGAGAAATTATCATTATTTTACATTAATATAAATGGGCTATCGTACTCGTCTCTGTAATTAAGCCACCCGGCAGCCTTCCTTAAAAATATAACAGAGAACACTGGAAGATAAGACAGAGGACTTTCATAACTTCCACATAAGACCTAACGATACCTTAACATCATACTGCAGCTATTAATTGAGATTGATCATTAAGCCTATGGTCATAGGCTTAATGAACAACGCAAAAAGAGTTTTAAGACCTCATACGATCTATTATCTAATAGTCCTACAAGATGGTGATTTCAAAATGCTTTTAAGCATTGGTCAAGTACAAGCGCAGTAGTTATA
>NC_068982.1:58760261-58761093 GCF_001194135.2 Octopus bimaculoides | reverse complement strand
ATATATATATATATATATATATATATATATATATATATATATATATATATATATATACATACACACATACATATATGAGTATATATATGTGTGTGTGTGTGTGTGTGTCTATATATAGTGTTCCTTTTTACAAATACACACGTGTGTGTATGACTGTGTGTGTGTGAGTGTGTGTATGTATATATACGTACATATACGTACATGCACTTACATACACATACACGCACACACACACACACACACAAACACACACACACGAAGCTATTCCATACAGTTTTCCATCTACCGAATTCACAATCCATTTGTCGGACAGGGCTATACTGTAAGATACTAGCCCAGGGAGCGGTGCAGTAGGAATGAACCAAAAACCGTGTGGTTGCAAAGTGAGTAACTTAACTACAAGGCCATGCCTGCGCCTACGCGCACCTACCCAACCATATACGCACACACACACACACACACACGCACACATTCATACATACACATGTAAACTGGTTCAAGTGAAACGATCGAGTGCAACACTATTGAGAAAGAGTAGAAGAGTATAATAGTTATATAGAACGGAATTAGGGCTGTTTGATTCGTTGGGCTAAATAAAGGGATTCGTTTGAAAATCCGAAAACTTAATACTGAGGGCACCCGAAGAATGTGGACATAGTAACTAAGATGAGGAAACTAGGATGGGAATATAGGTCCCTGTCTGTCTGTCTCTCAATCTCTCCCTCTCTCAATCTCTCCCTCTCCCTCACTTTTCTCTCTCTCTCTATCTATCTCTCTCTCTCTCTCTCTCTATATATATATATATATATATATATATATATATATATATATA
>NC_068982.1:58758557-58759552 GCF_001194135.2 Octopus bimaculoides | reverse complement strand
TATATATATATATATATATATATATATATATACATCAATACATATATGTATACATATATATATATATATATATATATATATATACATACATATAAGTACCTATATATATGTATATATTATATTTATGAATATATGTGTGTATATATTATATATAAGAATATATATACATATATGTATATATATATATATATATATATATATATATGTCTTCATATGTATGCGCATATATGTATACATATGTGTATATATGGGTATATGTGTATATATGGGTATATGTGTAATATGTAAATGTATATGTATATGTAATTTTTATATATATGTGTATATATGGATATATATATCTATATATATATATGTGTGTGTGTACATATATGCATATACACATATGTGCGTATATACATATGTGTGTATGTGCGTGCATGTATATGTAGGTATAGGTGCAGGCCTGGCTGTTCGGCAAGAAAGCTAGCTTCCCAACCATATGGTTCTGGTTTCAGTCCCACTGCGTGGCTGCTTAAGCAAGTGTCTTGCGCTATAGCCCGAGCCGTGCAAATCCTTGTAAATGGATTTAGTAAACAGAAACTAAAATAACACGTCGTGGATATATATATATATTTTTGCTTTAAGTTTCAATCCGAGCACCGTAGCCATGCTGGGGCACCGATGCCTGTTTGTGTCTGTCCCACACCACCGCTTGACAACTGGTATTGCGACGTATACAAAATACGCACCCATAACAGACCGATCGAATAGTTACCAAGCTTTTAAAAAAATAAGTACTGGGTTTTTTTCGTTCAACAACAGCCCCTGAAAGCCCCAGGATGGCTGCAGACTGAAACAAGTAAAAGATAAAAGATCTACACATGCATATATAGACAAGTGTATGTATATACGTACGTATGTATGTATGTATGTATGTATGCGTGTATGTATATACTTATGCATGTATGGATGTGTGTGTGTGTGTGTGTATATATATATATATATATATATAT
>NC_068982.1:58757947-58758457 GCF_001194135.2 Octopus bimaculoides | reverse complement strand
ATAATAATAATAATAATAATAATAATAATAGCATCGAAAAATACCCCTTAGGAATGAGAACCCAGGTTCGAAATTTCCCCGAGACACCTGAGGAAGGCTGGAGAGTATATCAGCCGAAAGGTTGTGTTAACAACAAACAAGATGAGGACAGATATCCGTCGAATGTAAATACTATAAATAATGTATAAAAATTATTGTTTTATACTATCACCTCACATGCAATAAACCACACTATTCATAGTTTCACGTACATGGGAACCCAAGTACGTCCTTCATGCGTGGACTATTCTACCGAACTAAGCAGTTTAAATAATGGACTGAAAATAAATGTATGTATATGTGTATTTATATGTGTACGTATGTATGTATATATGCATACACACACACACACACACACACACACACACACACACACACACACACACACATATATATATATATATATATATACATGTGATTGAATGTACCTATGTACATATATATATATATATATATATATATACATATATA
>NC_068982.1:58756809-58757521 GCF_001194135.2 Octopus bimaculoides | reverse complement strand
CACAAACACACACACACACACACACACACACACACACACACACACACACACACATGGATGTACATCGAAGCGCATTTCTTTGGTCAAGCAAATGAACTTTCTTCTCGTTTAATTAACGTTAAACCAGGCTGACAATTCCACAGACACGTTTTTTACCATCAACATAATCCTCAACTATATTGAGTATTACATAATATATGACCAGGCTCCACCTTTACATTATAGTTACAATCCATCTGTGGTCATCCACACAGTCTCTTTGTATACAGTTTCAAGTTTCGGGTTGAGCTAAAACCATTGCAAAAAAAAACCCGCTTGCCCAAAACACCACGCAATGAGTTCGAACCCGAAACTCGTGATTACGATAAACAGGAAAATAACGAAGAAAAGCTTCTGAATCATTCGGTATTAGGGTGGGTTCCAAATGTGCAGGATATTTTTTTATTTTCCCTGTTTAATGTTATCAGTTGTTTAGTATCATCTAAAGGGCTCCTTACCGAAACGATTACAATAAGCAACTTCCTTCGTGTGTGTGTGTATGGGTGCTTTCTTGTATGTATTTGTGTGAAGATTGATAGGCAAGTTGATAAATAGGTTAATTATACATACATACATACATACAGACATACATACATACATACATACATACATACATACATACATACATGTATATATATATATATATATATATATATATATATATATATATATA
>NC_068982.1:58752233-58756765 GCF_001194135.2 Octopus bimaculoides | reverse complement strand
ACACACACACACACACACACACACACACACACATATATATATATATATATATATATATAGCTAGACATGCTTATATATATATATACACACACACACACACACACACATACATCTAGGTACAAATATATATACAATATACGTGTATGTCTAAACATGTTTGCATATAGATGGTGTTATATATATGTATATACTTACATACATACACACACACACACACACATATATATATATATACATCCGCACACGCACAGGTACATACATAAATACATACATACATTCATACATACGTACATACTCTCATACACCGAAGAACTGCGGGAATTTGGGTCTTGATTTTGATGAACTACCAGTAAATCCTTTGATAGTTATACCACATGGGTGGATTATCAAAACATTGGAATTAACTAAAGTTCTATAACCATTGGTAGCTGCTCTTGAACACCTAGCCAACATTTGGTGCACACTGTTTTACTTGTGAGAGGTGATAACCGCGAAGCCAAACCTGCCAGCGTATATTATGAAAGAGGCATCCTGTTGGGCGATATATAGCTTGTTGGTTCTACTCTTTGGTCTCTCGATAAATCCGTTATCGTACATGGCTACTAAGCATAGTCACATGATTACGTGACCGACCAGAGTCTCGGATATTGTCACACATTGCTGGTCACAATGCGCTTTTTGCATTGTTTTATCCTTCAAATAACGCCACTTCGCTGGCCCTGATCGATAGGAGGACTAGAGTAACGTAAAATGAAGTGTTTTGCTCAAGATACCAACGTGCCGCCCAGTCAGGGAATCAAAACCCACAATCTATCGATTGTGAGTGCAACAGCCTAACCACTAGGCCGCCTTCACACAAAGCATAGTATTCGTAGAAATTACTCTCTTAAGTCATAAAACTCATAGGGCGGGCGTACCCGGTTTTCCATGGCGTGTAAACGACCTAGATCACAACCTTATGTCCATGGACGGGACGCGAATTTTTTTTCCTGCAAGAGTTCCGGACTCCAGTTATGAACTTATTTGCATACAGCCAATCAGAACTCAACTATCAAACTAATCTATGAGCGCATAACAAGTGGTGGGCGATAAGATAAGGTCACTTGGGTAAGGAATGACCATGCTTCTTTTCTCTTTTAATAATGCTTCTTGATCTTGTTCTTGTTTCAACCATGGCTGCCTCTACATAGTTATTTGTGTTGTTGTTTACTTTGTAAAACAGTAAGGGGTGAGGGTTGCTAGCACATCATCCTCTACCCATATTTTTCCCATCCCCATCTTTACCATATGGGGCCCTAACAAAATCCGATAATAGATGCAAATCTATCTAATTACTTGTCTCCTTCTAAAATCAGGCATAACTTGGCGATCGGTCGACTTACAACACCGTTCTTTGTCTGAGTTTACTTGGTAGTGTGTGTTTGTTAACTTGACAGCAAGGTCAAGGTAAGCTCTGATTGGCTGTATGCAAATGAGCTGATTACTGGGGGTCTGGAACTCTCGTGGGAAAAAAATATCGCGGATGGGACGCCTGCCCATCGTATGGTTATTCGTTCATAGTTGATGCACTGTGTTTTTGCTTAAGAATACAACACACCGCCCGATCCAGGATTTGAAACCACGTCCCTGCGATCATGTGTGCAACACCCTAATCACTAGGCTGCACGCCTTCACAATCTTAGAAATGATTATCCTTAATCCAAAACGATCTCTCATTTTTCTTTACTTTGTGGACCCCCCGGAATCTGTCCAGACAATGTGTTCACCATCCCAAAACGCAATTGGTTTCAAATTTTGACGCAGTGCCAATAATTTCGGAGGAGGGAGGGGTAGATCGATTACATCGATCCAGGAGCTCAACTAGAACTTATTTTACCAATGGCGAAAGTGTGAAAGGTAAAGTCTACCTCGACGGAATTTGAACTCAGAACGTGAAATCGGACAAAATACTGCTAAGCGTTTTGCCTGGCGTGCTTTACGATTTTGACAGCTCGCCGCGTAATGCTTAAAAGCAAGTGGACCCTATTATTCCAGATCCCCGAGACACTGGAATGAAATTTCTGACTTCAAGTGTCTTTTATTTTTTACTTTCTACCTTTTTTACTTTTTTCAGTCATTGGACTGTGGCCATGCTGGGACAGCGCCTTGAAAAATTTTAGCCGAACGAATTAACCAGTATTTTTTAAAGCCTAGTACCTCTTCTAGAGATTTCTTGTTTTTTATGTTCTGTTATAAATCCAACTTTTAATTAATATGATGGGTTTACTCTATACTCTACAAAAGTATAGAGTAAACCCATCAGACTAATTAAAAGTTTACATATTTTATATGTGTGTGTCCGTGTGTGTCCGTGTGTAAATACACACGCACACGACAGTCTTCTTTCAGTTTCCGTCTACCAAATTCATTCACAAGGCTTCGGTCGGCCCGGTGCTATGCTATAAGACACTTTATCCAAGGTGCCATGCAGTGTGAATGGACACGGAACCATGTGGTTGGGAAGAACACTTCTTACATTCGAATGTAGGACGATGAAATATTTTTTTCGTCATTGCTCTATAACAGTAATCACAAACAGTTTGACCATACAGCCTGTACATTCGAATGAGTAACTACACGTGTCTTGGACAAAATGAAAATCTTAAGTACGATGAAAGAATTTATATGAGGGCAAGAAATACAGAGAGAGAGAGAGCTTACAGGATTTGATGGCTTAAAAGACGCACCCTACTTTCAGCAGCGTATATTCAGGAAGAAATTATTTTTAAAGCATGTAATATAAGCCTAACTTCACATATAGGACTCGAAGTAAATTTTAGAGACATGTTTCATTTATCTATTAATTTATTTTATTTATTTATTTATTTAGGAAGAGAGTTCTTATATGTCATCATAAAAGTATGTTCATTAAAACTCTCAGCGTATAACGATCAACAAAATTTTTTGTAGTGTCTACATTTGGCCTTCAGAATAATTGGCCGCTACAAAAAACGAACGTAGGGTTGGAAGTCTCAAGTCGGAAACTGCTCAGTATTATTGAATATTTCAAAATCAATGGGTGTATAGCCGAATTACGCAAAGAAAGCGGTGTGTCTTTAAAACTGCTCCGACATTGCAAAAGACTTAAATTGTTGCAAATGGATCGTCATCTCCTGCAGAGAATTAAAAAAAAATATCTCAACAACTATCCCGGTCAAGTTTGCAAGCACTAAATTAGGAAATAAGCTAATGAATTTAAAGAAAGAGATGGAATAAAATTTGACATAGATTTTTTCCCCAAAGGAACATTGGAAGCAAGAAAATAAGAAAAAAAAAAGAAAAAAAAACATCAGGCGTAGTTGGGTGTTAAGATGTTTGCTTCTCAATCAAATGGTTCCGGGTTCAATCCCACTGCGTGGCATCTTAGGCAAGTGCTTTCTATAGCCTTGGGCTGACAAAAACCTTGTGAGCGGATTTGGAAGACGAAAACTGAAAGAAGTTCCTCATGTGTGTGCGCGTGCATGTGTGTGTGTGTGTGTGTGTGTGTGTATTTGTTTGTCCCTTACCACCGCTTGACAACCAGTGTTGGTATGTTTACGACCCCGTAATCTAGCAGTTCGGCAAATGCGACCCGATAGAACAAGTACCAGACTTAAAACACAGATATAGGGTCCGGTTTGTTCGACTAAAATTTATTCAAGAATTTCTTCTAAGTGGTGATCCAGCATGACCGCAGTCTAATAAAACAAGTAAAAAACAAAAGATAAAAGCCATTTCACTGAAAGTCAGTGGATATTTGAAACGAAGTACACTGACCGTAGAGAGAATAAGCAATAAAGAAAATTTGGTGGGTTGCCACCAAATTTATAACATCTCACCTTGTAAGTCAACTCCCGATAAGTATTATCACAAAGCATTAGCTGACCACTGTATGCTGTCAAAACCCAAATTGAAGAATATCTAGAGGCAAGTATGACTATCCTTTAGATATTATCTTACATAAGGTTTGAGATAGTTTCCGAAGCAAGTTGGTGGAATAGAGTACTAATAGATTAATAAATCAAATCAAATTATATTTAAATGAACTACGACAAATAAACACGGACATATTGATACCGATGGGTTAAAAAAATGCTTTTCGAATAAGATCAAATTAAAACACAACAGCCTTGATATCGTTTAGGGCCGTAAAACAGAAAACTTACACTGCCGTTAAAGTTAGTTACCAACTTGACTCATTGTTGGAAGAAAAGTCTCTCTCTCTCTCTCTTCCCTTGTTGGCACTCCGTCGCTTACGACGTCGAGGGTTCCAGTTGATCTGATCAACGGAACAGCCTGCTCGTGAAATTAATGTGCAAGTGGCTGAGCACTCCACAGTCACGTGTACCCTTAATATAATTCTCGGGGGATATTCAGCGTGACACAGTGTGACAAGGCTGACCCTTTGAATTACAGGCACAACAGAAACAGGAAGTAAGAGTGAGAGAAAGTTGTGGTGAAAGAGTACAGCAGGGTTCGCCACCATCCCCTGCCGGAGCCTCGTGGAGCTTTAA
>NC_068982.1:58750876-58751399 GCF_001194135.2 Octopus bimaculoides | reverse complement strand
CTTGATCTCGGGTTCATTCCCGCTGCGCGGCATCGTGGGTAAGTGTCTTCTAACTATATCCCCAGACCGACCAAAGCCTTGTAAGTGAACTTGACAGACGCAAAACTGTATGGAGCCCATCGCGCGCGATATATATACACACACACACACACACACACACACACACACATATATATATATACATACATGCATACATACATACACACATATATATATATACACACACACACACACACATACACAGGGTGTTCAAAAAGTCTCTCCGCAGTGAATTTTTCTCATCCTGACTCTCCAAGAGTCAGAATCTCCAAGAGTCAGAATCTCCAAGATGTATTTCAAAATATGTGTAGAAGTGTCAATTTATATATTGAAAATGAATGACGACACTTTCAATACTTCTTATAAAGCTTTTTAAAGTCTTGTAAAGTCTAATATATTCTTTTGTAGTCTTATACCATCTTATAAATATTTATTTCGCAAAAACAAAAATAAAAAAAATTTACTGCAGAGAGACTTATTGAAC
>NC_068982.1:58748990-58750866 GCF_001194135.2 Octopus bimaculoides | reverse complement strand
TATATATATATATATATATATATATATATATATATGAAGGAAAATGTTCTCTATGTGGCCTGTGTGTGTCCTGTATTCTGGTTATTATTATTTTTTTGTCTACGTTTTGTTTGTAATGTCCTGTACCCAGATATGCACCTATATATACAGGTAGACGTAGGTATGCACATATCTGTACGTATATATGCATATACTCATTTATTATTTGTTTTATATATATATATAGATAATATATAAATATATGCATATATCCATACATGTATGTACATACCTACATCTATATGTATACATACATACATATATGGGTACAGGACATCAAAAAAAAAACAAAAAAAAACCTTAAACACAATGAGAAACGAAAACATAGAAAACGAACTTTTTTCGAACAATGAAAAAACAAACAGAGAAACGAGACATGCAATATAAAGAGTATACCCCTTCGTCAGTTGTCCCTGTTCCATCTACTCTGCGTTTCAAAGTAAATTTAAACAAACAAATAATCCAAATGAACGAATAAAAACGGGCAACATGAGGACGTGCACAAGAAATGTATTTGCTTCACACACATACATACACGCACACACACCGTGTTCCATACAGATTCCGTCTACCAAAGAGATGTTTGTGCGTGTTTGCCCTTCCCCCACCGTTTGACAACCGCTGTCGGTTTGTTTACGCCCCCGATCCTTTGCAATAGAATAAGTACAAAACTTTAAAAAAATAAACCCTGGGATCGATTTGTTCGTCTAAAACCCTTCAAAGCGGTACCCCAACATAGGAACAGCGATCCAGCTTGGCCGCAATCCAATCACTGAAACAAGTGAAAAAACAAAACAATAAATCAAAATAAAAATAAAAATAAAATACGTACATACGTCCAAACATAACATTCACACACACACACATTGACTTCCGCAAAGGGTGTTCAGTTATGTGATCAACTGAAACTGCCCGTTTATTAAATTAACGTGGAATGGCCGAGTATTCCACTGATATGTGTACCTTTAATGTAATTCTTTGACAGAACCACCTATAACATGGCTAGACCTTTATATTAACAAGTATATAATCTAGCCGACAACTTCTATTTATCCAGTCTTGCAGTGGAATTGAACACGGGAATCCGTGGTTGCGAGGCAAAGTTCTAACTAAACCATACATAAAGACTACATACATACATTTTCACACGTTCATTTATACGACTATGTGTGTATATATGTGTGTGTGTTTAGTCAACCTCATATTGTTCAAAAAGATTGTGAAGTCCCGGACCTTATCTTAAAAACACTTTACCAGTTTGTCACACAGAAGGAATCGAACACGGGACCTTGTAGTTGCAAGGCGGGTTTTTTTTACTACCATACATACATTTTCACACGTACAATACACACCACACAAGTATACATATATATGTACGTGTGTATGTAAGTGTTTATATATATATATGTATATATATACATATGTATATGCGTGTATGTATATTTATATACACACATGCATCTATGCATGTATATTCACATATACACGCATGCCTATACATACATACATACATACATGCATGCATGCATAGAAGTAACATATGCATGTCAAGATCTCTAATAGCTAGCAATGTTAAGAAGGTGTGATTTAAAGAAAATGAAAAATAAAAAAAAAGTTTTGTAGGCAAGTCGAAGTTACGGTCGTTTATAGGAGGAATATTAGATGGACAGCATTTATTCCTCGCCTCCCTGTCTTCAGAACTTGTGTGTACGTTAGTATATGCATCTCATATATATATATATGTATGACGCCACCACCTCCACTCAAGTCTATCTCTGTTTAGTCTTTTCTTTCTTTGCCAAGTTTGACTTTCTCTCTCTTTCTCTCTCTCTCTCTC
>NC_068982.1:58744906-58748676 GCF_001194135.2 Octopus bimaculoides | reverse complement strand
TATATATATATATATATATATATATATATATATATATATATATGTATGACGCCACCACCTCCACTCAAGTCTATCTCTGTTTAGTCTTTTCTTTCTTTGCCAAGTTTGACTTTCTCTCTCTTTCTCTCTCTCTCTCTCAAACATACACTTATACACTCTTTGTCTTTCTCTCTCTCTCTCTCTCTTACATCCCTTTTGATCACTTTCCACCCCTTAGCATTTCTTCCTCTATTTATCTATCTCATTATTTACTCTGTTTCTGACACACACACACACATATGCACTACATATGCCACACACGTACACTTGTACACATAGACATGCATACATCAAGTCGGACAATACACACACACTCACACTCATACATGTATGTACGTATGTCTTTCCCTCTGAGTCGTTGACTGCTGCTATATACTCTCTTAGTCTATCTCTATTTAAACACACACACACACACACTATGCCTTTATCGCCTTTACCACGTCACCTGACCCTCCTCTTTTCCTTTTCACCCTCTCTCACAGACCTCTTGTCCCCCCTTGACTTCTCCCACCTCTCTCTTTAACTCTGCCCCTCTCTCTCTGTGACAGATCCAACTTTCTCCTTCACCCTGTCTTTCTCTCTCACACACTTTCTAACTTTCCCTCTGTCTATCTGTCTCCCACCCTCTCCTCCCTTTCTATCTCTCTCTTTGATTTTGTTTGTTTTCTTCTTTCAGTCACTCAAGCTCTGTCTTCGCCACTTTCTCTCTCTCTCTCTCTTTCTTTCTAACTGTAATTTTCCTTCAGTCCTTCTCCCCTCCGTCGAACTGTCTATCAGCTCTCTTCATCTCTCTCTCTCTCTCTTTCTACCTTTCTTTTTCCTTTTCTCTCTCTCTCTCTCCCTCTTTACGACACACTCACCCTCACACTCACACGGGCGGCCTTAAACTACTGTGATTGACAGCTGTTGTATCTATCGGCACGCGTGCCTATGTTACAATGTGTGAAGGTGGTAGTTACAGTTGTGTACTGAATGGAAGTAGCTTATACATACAATAACACATATAGCTATATGTAAACACACACACACACACACACACACACACACACACACACACACACACACACACACACACACACACACACACACATACTAATGTTATATATGTGTATGTGTTTGTGTGTGTATGTGCGCGCGTGTGTCTGCTTGGGTATGTTCGCATGAAACACCCACCACTACTATCACGATTCTATAGTAAGTGTTAGTAACAGTTGGAGGTGTTGGCGACGGGTAAAACGGAAAGTGCGTCGTTAAGAAAAGAGTAGAAGGAGGGGAGGCAACTGATGACGACGACGACGACGACGAAGAAGAAGGAGACAACGTTGGTAGTAATGATGAATACATAAAAACAAAAAAATAGACCGACTGGCTTTATAGTTGTTGGTGTTGACTTAACTTGAGACTATTTTCTCTCTGTTTGTCTCTCTACATATCTTTCTCTCTCTCTCTCTCTCTCTCTTTCTCTCTCTTTCTGTCATTAGATTTAAACGAAGGAAACAGGAAAAAGGAAAAAAAGAAGACAAACCGTAAAATAATAATAATAATAATAATAAAAGGAATTAATGCCGGCTGACGCGTGCGAGCTTATAAGTAGGCGGACATTGTGGAGGTCTGGTCGGTTTTACTAGTCACTTGACTATATGCTGGGATTGGTTAGTGTTTTGGCATTGGTAATCACACCCACCTCCTCTCGTTCTTATCATATTTGCATACATGAATATATCTGCACACACGCACGCACACACATAGACACATACACACATACACACACACACAGAGACTGAGCTGACGATGATAGATATAGTGGCGGGCGGGCGTGCTTGCTCGTAGTCGCTGTCGTCGTCATCAGCTACGGTTGTCGTCCACTTTTTTCTTTTGCATGTTTTGTTTCTTATCTTTTTTAAAAATATTCGGTCCACCTCCGTGTATATATTTTTGTTTGTTTTTAATTTCTCTTCAGTGTTTTTTTTTTTTGTAAATTTTCTTCACTTTTTGCTTGTTTATTATTACTTCACTACTCAAATTCTCTTGGTGAACGTCCGCCTACCCGCACAACTCTCTCTCTCTCTTTCTCTCTCTCCCTCTTTCTCTCTCTCCCTCTCAGACACACACACGCACTCACACACACATACATACGTATATATATATATCGTCATACATGTCATAAGCACACACGCATGCACATATAATATTGAATAGACACACATAATTTGCAACGTTTTACGCATGTACGCGCTTATGACACGCGCACATACACAAACACATGTGTCTGTAAACACAGTTGTGTGTAAGTGTGTGTGTGCGTGAGTGTGTGTGCATATATGTGTGAATGTATATGTACACAAAACTTTATCATATACATGTGTGTGTGTGTGTGTGTGTGTGTGTGTAGAGGCACGCTTCTCTACGCCTGCTACTATTAAATGACTTTGTCTAATGTAACAGGGAAGGAGGGGGTAGTCTTATTGTTTATCTTTGTTTTGTTTACTTTTCATTTTTTTTATTTGTGCTGACGTTTTTGACCTTCTCCCTCCCTCCTTCCCTCTATCTATCTATCTATCTATCTATCTATATCTTAATGTCTGTATGTCTATCTGTCTGTCTCTTGGTATGTGATAGAGGATGGGGAGTGTCACAAGTATGGTAGTAGGAGGCATAGGGGATGGATAAGAAAGAGTAAAGGGATGAGGAAGAGGAGTAGAAGGTGTTGACGACAGACTGTTTTGAAGACGCAGGAGAGAGTGAAAGAGAGAGACAGACAGAGAGAGAGACAGAGACAGAAGAAGACCGAGGGAGAGAGAGAGAGAAAATGAACTGGTGGTATGACGAAAGAAAGAAAAGAAGTGAAAAAGAAAGTGTAACATGTGTATTGGGTGATAGTGGGTGGTGGCCGTGGATAAGGTTTGGAAGAAGAGGTGGAGATAAAAATAGTTATCATAGGGAGTATGAGTTAGGGACAGATAGGGTGTGTGTGAGGAGGAGAATGAGTGGGAGTGTACGTGTGTACGAGTGTAGCTATGCGTGTACGTATTTTGTGTGACCGTGTGTATTTATGTGTATGCGTGTGTGTGAGTTTTCGAAAGTGAGAGAACGGAAAAATTAGAGCTTGTGTGTGTGTGTATATATATATATATATATATATATATATCTGAATATATGAGTGAAAACGAGTGAGTGCATGTATGTATGTTTGTGTCTGAGAGACAGACACACAGATAGACAGAGAGAGTGGAGAAGGGAGTTCTATATACACATATATATACCTACAAATACATAAACTTACACATTTGTATGCATACGCACATAGATAGAAATATATGCGTATGTGTGCGTTGTTGTTTATGAAGTATGCATATGCGCATAAACATATGTATATAGGTTTGTGTATATATATATATATATATATATATATATATATATATATGCATGTGCATATTTTTATGAGCATGTATGTGTATATGAATGAGAATTCCGTGCGTCTATGTGTAGGTATATATTTTTTCATGTGTGTATATATATGTGTGTTTTATAGGACAGGTGTGTTGCAGCTGACGTAGAATAAACTACTTCAAAATATTAAAAGCAAAAGAAATTTATAGTTGACTTATACGACGACGACGAAAACTTATTAAACAAACACACACATGTAGCTGTGTGGTGAGAAGCTTGCTTCTAAACCACATGGTTCTATGTTCAGTCCTACTGCGTGTCACATTGGGCAAGTGTCTTCT
>NC_068982.1:58743230-58743668 GCF_001194135.2 Octopus bimaculoides | reverse complement strand
TGTGTGTGTATGCGTGCGTTTGTGTGTGCATATGCTTGGTTTAATTTATCCCTCTTACGTTTAGAAGTTTTTTCTCCTCTGTCCTGTGTGTGTGTGTGTGTGTGTGTGTTTGTCTGTGTGTGTGTTTGTGTGTATGTGTCTGTGTGTACACGTATGTATATACATACACACACAGGCAGATATATATTTTTTATATATCACGTAATATGTAAAAACTTTTTAAATACTTATAGCAGTATACATGTTTATTTAACTTAACAAAAGTAGGGTGCTAGTCACTTCAAAGTTACGAAATTGAGATATATATATATAAGATATATATATATATATATATATATATATATATATATATACATACATGTATGTATATGTTATATATATATTTATATGTATATGTGTATATATATATATATGTATATGTATATATATATATATATG
>NC_068982.1:58741609-58742450 GCF_001194135.2 Octopus bimaculoides | reverse complement strand
ATATATATATCATATGTATATATATGTGTGTGTGTGTGTGTGTCTGCGTATATATGTTTGCATGTATATATATATAGATATGTGTACACACACACATATATATATGCATATATATATATATATATATATATAGAGAGAGAGAGAGAGAGAGAGAGAGAGACAGAGACATATATATGGATAGATATATATAGATATATGCTTGTACATGTGTGTGTATGTGAGTGTGTGTGTGTGTGTGTGTGTGTGTACGATAGCAGTCGAAGAACTGGGTTTTCAACAAGTGTATAATCCGAGTTTCTCGGTCTATAAGCGCTATCTGGCAAATATTAACTTTCGGTTTCAGCGCCTGCTTACCAAGAGAGCAACCATCATGTACACTACTTATGATGAAATAATGGGGCATACACTTTCTTTTAACTTAATTCTGTTACTTATTTCGGTGCTTTGAACTGCGACCTTGCTGGAGCATCGCTCTGATTGCTAGCCAAACAAATCGATCACAGTGCTTATTTTTACAAGTCGGATACTTGCTCTAGTATTACTCTCTTTTGCTGAACCGCTAAGCTACAGAGACGTAAACAAACCAACCCCGGTTGTAAAACTGTGAGAAGACGCGCACACACACACACACTATTCCTTTCCACAGTTTTCGTCTACCAAATTTAGTTACAAGACCCCGACAGTTATTGCCATAAAAGACACTTGCCCCAAAGAGCCGAGTTGTGAGATTGAGCCCGAAATCATGTGTTTGCAAACTGAATTTCTTAACGACACAGCCATGCATGTGACTGTAATATTCTTGCATATTCTTGCAACTTAATGTCACCTGTACTGTCCAGCC
>NC_068982.1:58740273-58741599 GCF_001194135.2 Octopus bimaculoides | reverse complement strand
CCTATACATACATACATACATATATATATATATATATATATATATATATATGGGATTATACCAACAAAGTTATTTGGAAGAATTTCCAATGGTCAAAGAAGACCGAAGCACACCGGCTTAAACAAATTTTTAGTAATATCAAAATCTACATTCTCTGAAATCTGCAATTTTACTTTTGCATCTTGCTGAAAAGCGCTATAAGAGTAATTACTCTTACAATGTACGTATTTGGGAAAATTTCTGTTTCGTATGAATGTAGAGTTGTTTTGAAATAAACAAAAATTTTAATAATCTAAACCACGGAGATTGCGAGCTAGTAGAACTATTAGCACACCGGGAAAAAACGTTGAGCGGCATTTCTTCTGTCTTCTAGTTTTGAGTTCAAATTCTGCCGAGGTCGACTTTGCCTTTTATCCTTCCGGTGATCGATAAAATAAATATCAGTTGAAGATTGGGGTCGATATAATCAACTTACCCCTGCAATTGCTGGTTTTGTTCCAAAAATTTGAAATCAATAATTTAAACCACTAATCCCTGGAAATATTAGGGCGAAATTAGATCCCGCCAGCATTCGATTTGAACTCGAAACTTATACGACTGTTACAAAACGCTGACTCAGATTTTTGTCCGGTACTCTACCGATTCTTCCGTCAGCCCTCACCCTTATAACAATAATAATCCTTTGTACTATTAAATACCAGGTCTGAAATTTGGGGATAAGATGGTCAACTGGTACTTATTTCATCGACCTTGAGAAGATAAAAGGTACAGTTCATGTCGGCGGAATTTGATCTCAAAAACGGAAAAGAACCGGAAGAAATGCCGCCACTCATATTGCCCGACTCGCAAACGATTCTGCCAGCTCACTGCCTTTCTGCCAATACTGAAAACCAGTTCTTTCTATTGCAGTTAATGTTCTCTTTAACTCCACACACGCATTCCACCCCCACAAATACACACATGGATATTGCGTCTATATATTAGAACAATTAGTCTCGCCATAAAATGGCTCTTAAAACATATGCGGGAGTGGGTTCATTTATTGATTCTTAAAAAAACAAAAACTAATCAATATATAAGGAAGGAATAGCAGATATTACGTCACGTCACTTAAGAAGGCAATTATAGCGAAATTAATACTCGTAATAGAAAGTAGGGATATTCTACTTAACGATAATGATGATAATAATAATAATAATAATAATAATAATGAAGAAGAAGAAGATTTGTGTGTGCGTACTTTTGTGTATATGCATGCAATATACATGTTATGCGTGGCTATGTGATAAGAAGTTTGCTTCCCAACCACATAATTCCGGGTTCTGT
>NC_068982.1:58736741-58740009 GCF_001194135.2 Octopus bimaculoides | reverse complement strand
ATATATATGAGAGAGAGAGAGAGAGAGAGAGAGACATTCGTATAGGCATAAATACATCACTGTATTTAGTACTTGCCCAGTTGTTCGTAAAGTTATATATATAAAGATAGGTGTCATTCAGTTTCCGTCAACCAGCTCACAAGGCTTCGATTGGCCCGAGTCTATTGTAAAAGACACTTGCCCAAGGTGCTAAGTTGTGGAACTGAACCCGGAACCATGTATACGTAGATTTATTAGAAAAGGAGCGAAGCTGCAGGTCCTTAAGCGGTTATTCAATGCATTGTCTTTCTCTCGCTGGTTGTGTCGTTAAATGCTCGAAATGAGGAGTAGATGGACCACCGACAACTGATGAAGGGTGGCTCTTTGTTATTCGTCTTGTTTTACTTCTCTTTCTCTCGTTGTTTGCATACCCTAATTTCTCTTTGTTTACGTTTTGTGACGTCCTGTACCCATATATGCATTTATATTATGTATGTATATACATACATATACATACATATACATGTATGTATGTATCTGTATATACATATAAGTATATGCAAATCCAAGTATACCTACTCACCTTTATGTGCGCGCGTGGATGTGTGTGTGTTTGCATGTATGTACTCAAGGACACATACAATCACGCGCGCACATACGCACGCATATGCGCGCGCACACACACATATGCCAGCAGGCTGTTTTCGTTCAATGCTGACCACGTGTCTCTGCTCACAGTTTCTCTGAACTTCCACTCCAGGACGTCTGTTGGATCTTGAGGCAGACGACGAGTTACACATGCACGCAAACCTATGCTCTCCAAAACGCCATTCTGTGTGGTCACGTAATGTCGCGGTCGTCTGCAGCTAAATTAGATGAAACACATAACCCTGAATTGATCTGGTTCGACGCTTCATACTTTGCGTTGATTTCACGAACCAGGGAAAATGAAAGAGCTACAACTGACATCGACGGATTTTGAACCCAGCGGCTGCGTGTAGTAACAAATAAAGCTAGGTACTGTATCGTAGTCCTACATACGTATATACGTATGGATGAATGCATGTGTAATAATACACAATGTGTGTGTACGTACATATATATATATATAGATAGATACACTAGCGTAGCTAAAGTGTGTGCCGCCCGTAACAGACTTTCCGTTTGCTGCCCCACGGACCCCACAAAAATCATATATTACCTACGACAGACCCAAAAGTGCCACCCTTTTAAAGTGCCGCCCAGGTCGGACGGCCCCTACTGCACGCCCTCCTTCTTAGCTACGCTAGTGGATAGATATAGAGATTTAGATTTAGAGATATAAGTGTGCGTGCGTGCGTGCGTGCGTGCGTGTGTGTGTGTGTGTTTGTGTGTGTGTGTGTGTGTATGTGTGTGTGTGTGCGTGCGCGTGTGTGTGTTTGTCTTTTGTGATATAGACGTTTCGGTAAAAAAAGATGATTTTAAAATTTTGTGCTGTCATTGGAGCCAGCTGCCTTCCAGATGGGGAGATTTCTTCTAAAACCAGCGAGATGAAGACAATGCATTGAAACAACTGTTTAAGGACCTGCAGCTTCGCTCCTTTTCTAATAAATCTACGTATACATACATGGTTCCGGGTTCAGTTCCACAACTTGGCACCTTGGGCAAGTGTCTTTTACAATAGTCTCGGGCCAACCGAAGCCTTGTGAGTTGGTAGACGGAAACTGAAAGACACCCGTCTTTATACATATATATAAACACGAGGAGGTGCTAAAAAGTTCCCGCCTTTACGGGTGTCGTGAAAGGCCCGGTCGGAGACCCAACATTACGAGTTCTTTTACAGAGTTTATAAAAACTGAAGGACCGCTGCAATAAGTGTGCGAATCTGAGAAGGGAATAAGTTGAATAAAATCATAATTAACTGATCTTCCTTCCTTTACCAAAAGCCAGGAACTTTTCAGCACCCCCTTCCCCGTATTGGTATGGTTGTGCGTGCGAGCGTACGTACGTACGTACGTGTGTGTGTGTGTTACATCACCACTTTACAACCCCGTAATATTAGAGGTTCGGCAAAAGACACCGATCGAATACTTAAAACGCTTATAATAAAAATAAGTAGTGGGTATCGATTCGTTCGACAGAAAGCTCTTCCAGGCGGTGCCCCAGTATGGCCACATATTGAAACAAGTTAAAGATAAAAAGATACACCGTTAAATATACTATTGGTATATTCCGATGTGTTTCTAAATGCTTAAATATCTATAGAAAGGCTAATATTTTCATGCATATAACGTGCTAAGCTAATACAGTTCAGAAGCACACTCATTCCTCGGTACTACGGATTTCGGAAGCAGCGGACAAGAACACGGCATATCAACACCACCTCTTCACCGTCCATGGTAAGTCTGATTTTAAATTTAAAATGTTGAATTTACTGTATTATAGTGTATATTTACAATGTACAGGTATTTTACACTGTCAGATTGATCGAAAGTACAGTACTGTATTTATTTCTCTGTCTTTCGTAATGTAATTGTTGATATTAACCACTGTTAACGTAACATAACCTTAGTGTCGGTACCTACGGAAAATCGGCTTCGTTGAACTGATGTTCCCCACTTTTAGTCCGTACTGCCGAGGTATGAGTGTATATCACTGTAAACCGAACGGTAAAAGCAGGTAGCATTTCTCAAGTTCGATATGTGCCATCCTTGCAAGGCTGATGAAGATGGGCACTGGGGTTGATGTAAATCAATTATACCACCTATAGTAGAAAGGATTCATCGATACCGTTATGCAATTTTCTGCGATGGGGCTTCTGACGGAGAAGTGTTCAGAGATTTGAAGTCTTCATTAGAAGAACTGAAAGCATTAAAAACAAAGAACCCCCCCCCAACACACACAGAGGCGCAGGAGTGGCTGTGGTAAGTAGCTTGCTTACAAACCACATGGTTCCGGGTTCAGTCCCACTGCGTGGCGCCTTGAGCAAATGTCTTCTACTATAACCTAGGGCCGACCAAAGCCTTGTGAGTGGATTTGGTAGACGGACACTGAAAGAAACCTGTATCTGCTAACACCAGCCCATTCTTGCAGTTCATTCCATCATTGTAAAGACTTAATCTTTTCATCCCAAATCGTTTTGCATATTTCGTAATTGAAATCTTCGTTGAAAATAGCACACTTGGACTAATTATGATGTACGCAATATACGATGAGGAGTGCTCGTATCTGAGTTCGGACTATACGTAAATGTATCTGTAGATTTGGCGATGCAAATAGGAAGATTAGAACTCAAAACACGAGTATATAT
>NC_068982.1:58734051-58734550 GCF_001194135.2 Octopus bimaculoides | reverse complement strand
TATATATATATATATATATATATGCGGTTCGAACTCGTTATCTTCCGTACTCAGATTGTCAAGAAATTTAACTTAGGCAATTACTGAGTCATTTTAACTGTGGAAACATTTAAATTGAACATAGGTCAACGCTACCGCCTCCGCCGCTGCCGCCATCGCGCATAAACAAAGATACCAAAATTAGCTGGCAGGAAAACTTAAGAGGTAGAGTGAGTCTGGTGGCGAAGCTAGTAATCGTATGTTTTGGAATAACGGGGATGATGTTGGCGGTGCTGCTGTTCGTTGGGGTGGTTGGCTTGTGATGACGGTGGTAATGGTGGCGTTGGAAGCACTGCTGAATGGATAACTGTTTCGGCCCATTCAGTCTCTGTAGCCGCTAGCCAAACTGTGTATACATACATGCACTCATAATTACACACATACACACAACTCACTGAAATATATACAAACACTAAATAATATATATATATATATATATATATATATATATATATATATA
>NC_068982.1:58732060-58733244 GCF_001194135.2 Octopus bimaculoides | reverse complement strand
TATATGAAAGGTGACTATGTGCTTCGTAGGTACACTTCATAGCCGCATGGTCCCAGTTTAAGTCCCACTGCGTGGCACATTGGGCAGATGTCTTCAAGTACAACCCCCGGATCAACCAAAGACTTGTGAATAGATCTGGTAAACGGAAGCCAAAAGAGACCCGTCTTGTGTGGAGCGGGGTCTGTGCGTGCGCGTGGAGGCGGGTGCGAACAGAGACACGTAGCGTAGGTGTTAGGGTGTTTGTTGCGCTTAATGATCGCAAGATTTTGTTTACGATTCGTCGACCAGGCACTGCGTTGTGTTATTGAGCAAAACACTTCATTTCACGTTGCTCCAGTCCAAAAACTGAGCAATGCTGCGATGGATTAGCGTACCGCCCAGTGGCTGGCTGGAAAATGCAGGAGTCCGGCCACAGAATCCGACCTTACTAGCTTATGACTGTAAAATGACCTTTGATCCATTTTTTAAGTGTGTTTGTGTGTGCAAGTATATGTTTGTATATCTATCAATATATGTGTGTGTATAGATATATATATATATCTATACGCACACATATATATGCATATATGTACACATATACATGATACACACACACACGTATATATACATATGTATAGACACATAGATACATATTTTTATATACATGTATACATATGTATGTGTTTGTGTACACAAACACACACACATACACACGTATATATATATATATGTTCATATATTTATGTGTATATGTGAGAAAAAATATGTTAGTGTCTCTTAGTTTAAAGTTACCGTGAAACTTGTAAACAAGTGTCACTGGCACACACGCGGTGTCCATTATTCGCATTCTTCAGTTAGAGACATGTTTCCCTATGAGCAAATATTACGTTGCTTGGGAAGAAGTAGGGGTTGTGAACTAAAAAGGCATCCAGAAGTAGCACTTTGCCGAATTCCAGTCGATATATGCGCAGGCGTGGCTGTGTGGCAAGAAGTTTGCGTCCCCGTAAATTAGCGGTTCGCCAAAAAGTGACCGATAGAATATGTATTAGGCTTACAAAGAATAAGTCCTGGGATCGATTTGTTCGACTAAAGGCGGTGCTCCAGCATGGCCGCAGTCAAATGACTGAAACGAGTGAAAGAATAAAAGAATATATACATATATATATATATATATATATATATATATATATATATATATATATATA
>NC_068982.1:58729538-58731857 GCF_001194135.2 Octopus bimaculoides | reverse complement strand
ATATAGAGATAAATATATCTGTATATATATTCATATTTATATAGATATAGAAGTACGTATATATATATATATATATATATATATGTGTGTGTGTGTGAGTATATATATGAATATATATACGTGTATATATATGTGTGTGTGTGCATGTATACATATATATACATATGTATACATACATATATGCATATATATATATACACTCATATCTATACATATGTATATATATATATTAAAACATATATACATATTTATATGCATATGTATATTTGTATATATATATATATATATGTATATATATATATATATACGTATACATTATATATATATATATATATATATATATATATATATATATGTACGTATATATGCTTATACTCATATTTTTTGTATTATATATATATATATATATGTCTGTGTGTGTGTGTGTGTGTATTAATAGCAATTCGACTAGAAGGGAAAGGAAAGATAAGTACCTGTCTGTTATGTAAGTATTGCCATTAACTAAAGCCTTCAGGGTGGAGCCCCTACACTGATGTGCACGCATGCACATGAACACAAATATATGTGTTTGTGTATAGACAGACACACAAGCAAGCAGACAGATAGACAGACAGACAGACAGACAGACAAATAAACAGACAGACAGGCCGACAGATAGATAGATAGATAGATAGATAGATAGATAGATAGATAGATAGATAGATAGATGGACAAATGCCTGATACTCCTGCTGTAAACTATCCGCGATTATGTCAAAATATTCTGTCTAGGGGTTTGGTTCCCCCATCTTCGATACAGCCCCTGGCAAACGGCCCAATTCATAATATTCCTCCAGTTCATTACCCTTATGTTATTTTTCCGTACCTTTTCTTAAGAGTCAGTATTTTATATTCACAGTATGTATTATCGTGTAGCTAATTTAAGTATACATCTTTAGTTCAGCAGCAGCTGACGCGATGAATTATCACCGAAATATTTGGTCGTCCCGTCAGATAACTTGTCGCAAACATTGTGTATATTCCATCTTTTTTTCTTTTTTTTTTTTCAGTAGTGTATTTGGATGTGTGGTAGTGGTTATTCCTCCTTGCTTAATTCCCCGAGAAGTTAAATAATAGCACCAACTACTTGTTGAAACATTGTGCGCTTGGTGATTAAATAGATAGCTTGATGAATCAAAAATATACTACTTTGCTTTATATGCACTCACACGCGGGCGTGTACAGACACACACGCACACGTATATATCCTATGTGTGTATGTGTTTATAAGCGTGAAATTTCAGTTTCTAGTAGATTTTTACCTGTTCTGGTTGTTTAATATGTGACTGTTTACACATATGTAGTATGTAAGGATATGCATATATATATATATATTAACCCATTACCTCCCATAATTCTATTAACTGGAATTTTTTTTTATGAAACTTTGATTTCTAGCATAAAACAGTCTTAGAAACACGCTGGAATGATCAAAATAACATTTCAAAATAACATTTTAAATAGAAATAAGCGAGATATTGGGTGAAAAATTAGCAAACCTCATTTGAATATCAGAGAAATATACCTAGTAGATATAGCAAAAAGGTTAGATATGTATAAATATTGACAGATTATTACGAAATTTGTAATTTTTAAGCGATCTCATATGAGATCACTGGTAGGTAATGGGTTAAGTTTACACATACACACATATAATGTATTTAATATATGTAACTTACACTATATATGTGTGTGTGCGCATGTTCACTCGCATGTACATATGTATTTACGTATATGTATGTGTGTGTGTGTTTATCTTTTTTATATATACAATATACCCATAGTATATAAATTGCGTCACATTAAATTATGTTATATATAATATGATATAACGTGATATAAAATATTATCAGAATCAGAAATAATATACACTAACGACATTACCTTAATAATATAACTCTTGCAATCCCTCCCTTTTTAGAAGCATTAATGAAAACTACGTTATCTTGTAGTTAGGCGTATCTAGATTACACTTACTAAGATGAAGTGAAACCCACAATTTCGTATTGGTCCCACAACTAGGTCATTGCTGATACAGCGCAAAGAAATATCTTTGGCCGTATTATTGAAAAGTTCACCCTTGTGATCGTCGTGAAGTCACCGGCCACAATAACATGTGGTCCACATTCTTCCTGGTGCACCGCCACTACAGAGGCCTCTGATTCTAAATGATGAATGGTTTCATGACATATTATTTATTCAAGCTCTCCTTTCAAGCTCTCTTTTCTCGCTCCGCTTTTCTCGACCCCTCAAAGATATTTCGCCTGGCACTATCTCCTTC
>NC_068982.1:58727140-58727907 GCF_001194135.2 Octopus bimaculoides | reverse complement strand
TATATATATATATTATATATAACTTATACGTAGATATAGGCATATATATATAAATGCATTTGTATATAAATATGCATATACACACTCTCACAGACACTAACACACACACACACACACACACACACACACACACACACAGCTCTAAAAAAAGGAAATCTTGCGCCTAAATAAGTTCAGCTCATTTATTGAATGTCTTCCACTCCTGTATCATCCATCCGTCTAGACATACTTACAATCATGGAAAGATCGATGTATTTATGCATGTATGCGTAGATATATGCATGTGTGCATGTATATGTATTTTTATCTGTTTCTCTATGTGTATTTCTGTATATAAACAGGCACATATATATATAAATATGTATACACACACAAACCCACACACTTATTCGTATTTATGTAAGTATGTATGGTTGTTTGTATGCATGCGCGTGTATATATATTTAAAAGTATACATGCGCTGCATGTGAGTGGGACACAAACACATACATTCATAATTACATACATACATACATACATACATACACACATGCACATGTATGTGTGTGAATGTATGTATGTATGTATGTATGTATGCATGTATGTACAAGAAGTTTGCTTCGCGTACACGTGGTCCAAGGTTCAATCTCACTGCGTGGCATCTCTGTTTTAGTTCCGGGCTGACCAAAGCCTTGTGAGTGGATTTTGTAGGCGGAACTGAAAGAAATCCGACATGCCTACGCATACACACAGACAGACACACACACACATTATATATATATATATAT
>NC_068982.1:58720499-58725282 GCF_001194135.2 Octopus bimaculoides | reverse complement strand
TATATATATATATGTATATATATATATATGCATATATGTATATATATATATATATGCATATATATACATATATATATATAAATATATATATATATATAAATATATATATATATATATATATATATATGTATATATATATATTATATTATATTATATTGTATTATCTTTCACTTACTTCAATCATTACAGTGCGGCATGTTAAGGCAGTGCCCATCGAAGAATTTAGTTTGAATAAACTGACCCCGGCACTTACCATTTTGAGTCTGGTACTTATTGTATCGGTTCATTTTGCCCAACTGCTATGTTAGGGGAACGTAAGCACACAAACACAGTCAAGCAGTGGTGGAGTACAAACACATATACGAACACATACACAAACACACACATACTCGAAGACTCACACACACTCACACGTACGACGGGCTTCTTTCAGTTTCCGTTAACCAAATCCATTCACAAGGTTTTGGTCTACCCGGGGCTATGGTAGATGACACGTGCCCAAGGTGCCATGCAGTGGAACTGAAGCCGGTATCATGTGATCGGAAAGCATATTGCTTACACGCGATCACATACATACACGTATGTGCTTATGCGCGCCTAATCCGGACGCGCATACATAGTAACATACACAATACATGACCGCGCGCGCACACACACAGACACACACCCACTCACACACTCTTACATATATAGTGAAACAGGTATATATATATATATATATATTTCTATATTCAGATACACACACTCACATACCTAATCATGCATACACACATATATATATATACATATATACGTAGATATATACACACAGGTTGATACATTTTCAGACACATACACGCACACACACCTACATACATACATACATACATACATACACATACATATATACATATATATATATATATACACATACATACATACATACACACACATACATACATTATCAGACACGTATCTACATAAGCGTATTCATTCAATCTAATTGGTTTACACCTCTTGCAAACTATTAAGATAATAATAATAATAATAACAATAATGATGATGATGATGATGAGGATGCGAATGATGATGATGATAATGATGATGATGACGATGTAGATGATGATGACGATGTTGATGATGATGATATAATCAACGGCACAACGGCAGCAGCAGCGAAAAAAAATGTAACAAAAGCCTCACATTTCCGTTTCTTTTTTTCTTTTTACTTCGCGAATTTCAAATAAAAGTGGAATACACAGACGTAATAATATCGTCAGCATTCGCCACACACACACACGCACACACACACACACGCACACGCACACACACACACACACACACACACACACACACACACGCTCGCACATGCGCACTTATATATTCAGACGTCCAGTTTTCAGTATTCCGTTTTGAATGTCAGTAACAATAATAATATTCCTTTCTACTAAAGGCACAAGGCCTGAAATTTCGGAGTAGGGGTAAGTCAATTACATCGACCTCCTCAGTGTTCAACTGGCACTTATTCTATCAATCCCTGGAAAGATGAAAGGCAAAGTCGACCCCAGCGGAAGTTGAACTCAGAACGTAAAGACGGACGAAATGCCGCAAGCATTTTGCCCGGCGTGCTAACGATTCTGCCAATAATAATCTTTTTTACTAAAGGCACAAGGTCTGAAATTTTTAGGAAGGGGACAAGTCAATTACATCGACCCTAATACATAACTGGTACTTAATTTATCGACCCCCCAAAGAATGAAAAGTAAAGTTGATCTCGCTGGAATTTGAACTCAGAAAGTAAAAACGGACGAAAGGCCGCTAAGCATTTTGCTCTGCATGATAACGTTTGAATGCAGTCAAAAGCTAAAAGTTCGCCATCTTGCGGGAAGACAGGAGTGGAACTAGTTATGTATCAGTTCTTCAGGACTGTATTGATAGATAATTTAAACTAACTGATCCCTAAAAATACCAGGCCGGTCTATCTTGGCAGCATTTAAATTCAGAACTTCAACGTATGTTACTAAATTCGGATATTGCTTTTTGTCCGATACTCTACCGATTCTGCCACTTATCTAATCCTTTATACCAATAATAATCATTCTTTCTACTATAGCCACAAGGCTTGAGATTTTGGTGGAGGATGTTGGTCGATTAATCGATCCCAGTACTTAAGTGACATTTACAATAATAATAATAAGAAGAAGAAGAAGAAGAATCCTTTCTACTAAAGGCACAGGGCCGGAAATTTTAGTGGAGGGGACTAGCTGATTACATCGACCCCAGTGCCTAACGGGTACTTATTTAATCGACCCCGAAAGGATGAAAGGCAAAGTCGACCTCGGCGGAATTTGAAGTCAGAACTACCGCAAAGCATTTCGCCCCGCGTGCTAACGATTCTGCTAGCTCGTCGCCTTAATAATAATAATAATAATAATAATAATAATAATGATCCTTTCTACTAAAGGCACAATGCCTGGAATTTTGGGGGAGGGGCCCAGTCGATTGCATCAACTCCAGTGTTCAACTGGTACTGATTTCATCGACACCAAAAGGAAGAAAGGTGAAGTGGACCTCAGCGGGATTAGAACTCAGAACATAAAAACGAATGAAATGGCGCAAAGCTTTTTGTACGGTATGCTATCAGTTCTATCTGCTCACTGCCTTTGGTTTCAAATTTTGGCACAGGGGCCAACAATTTTTTTTTCATTTTTTTTTCTTGTCTTTTAGGGGAGGAGGAAGTCGATTACAGTGTTTCAATAGTAGTTTATTTGAGCGAACCCGAAAAGATAGAAAAACGAAGTTGACCTCGTCGATAATCGAATTGAGATCGTAAAGAGCCGGGACAAAAACCCGCATGACATTTTATCAGTTGCTCTAACGATCCTGTCAATTCACTCCCTCCCATAGTGTCAATAACATAAGCCCATAAATGTCTGCTGTGGTTACAGACGCTTTAAACCCACTTAAACTTATGTGTATATAAGTTAAAGAAGCGTATATTTAATGCACAAACGAACGGAAGACAGATACAGAACGGCAAGTTGAAAAAACATACAGTACACGCGCAGATGAACGGAAAGCAGACAGAGAAGTCCTCAACCCCCCCCCACACACACACACACACACGTACGTATACATGTATACTCATGTATATTAATAATCAGATGATAAGCAAGAAAGATTGACTGATGTAAAGGACTCAATACTAGGTGTGCAGTCGTGTTTGGTGTGACATCGAGTTGCATTTCATCGAATAAGCTACAGGGGGCCAAACTTGTCAAACATACATACCTACATGCATACATACAAACATGCATACATGCATACATACATACATACATACATAGAAGAGAAACTGTGTACAATTGTGGAAATTAGAATCTCAGCGGATATTAACATAAAGCTGAAGATCAGTGAAAAGAGAATATCTATACTGAATTATTGAGAAATCTGCAGTTACTCAATCCAAATTAAAAGTTCAGGTTTATACCTGTAATTATTGGGGCTCAGGGGATATGTAACATACTGCTTAAATACCAATCTAGAGAAATTAGGCTTCTCAAAACCAGAAAGGAGAAAGCTAATTCGGATACTACAGACCAACTCTATCACTGGAACTGTAAACATCTGTAAAACTTTCCAGAATTTTATCATTTAAATATGTATGAGCATGTCTAGATATGCAACTATATGCATGAGAATACAAACATAAAACAAAACATACAAATCTGCACATATACATATATATACATACATACAAACAAAAATACCTTGTTGTTGATGTTGAAATTCCAATGAAGGAGCCTTGGATCTAGGTTAGAAACCGGCTCTTTCTCTATTGGCAAAAACTCTTGAAATAAAACTAAGAATGACATACATACATACATATATACATACATGCATACATACATACATACATACATCTACGTGTGTGTTTGTGAGTTTGTGTGGAGGGCTCGGTCAATCCATTTGACTCAGTGATCGCCCTTCATCTTTTTTCCGGTTTAACAGCATTTCTTGGTCATCGGGTGCTTTTTACGAAGTCCATTCTTTTACAAGGATTCGAACAACGTCTTTTGATTGAGCTTACCTTCTTCTCCCCTTCTAATCTTGGAATCCCTGAAAATCGTCGTGGATACGGCCCTCCCCACTTACTAAATGTTACAAGAAAAAAACATCCCACAAAAGCCGAAAGGGAAAGTCATTTAACTTGAGATTTGAATTTGCAATCTAAAGTGACACATACCGGCGTCCCATCCAGGTGGAGAATATATATATACGTCATTGAAAACGACCTTATGAGTCGGCATGACTCGAAAAGGTAACTTTACCTTTTAGTGGAAGCACGTGGTTTCGTGGTTAGGGTGTTGGACTCATGATCCTAAAGTTGTGGTTTCTATTCCTGGACCGGGCGACGCGTTGTGTTTTTGAGCAAAACACTTCATTTCACGTTGCTCCAGTCCACTCAACTGCCAAAAGTGAGTAATCCTGCAATGAACTGGCGTCCCGTTCAGGTGAGGAAATTATATACATCATGGAAACCGGCCTTCGGTAGACTCGAGAAGGTAACTTTACCTTTACTTTATCTCCAGTGCTTAACTGTTCGTTACTTTATCAATTTTGAAAAGGGTAAAGGCAAAGTCGATCTCAGCGGCATTTGACCTCACAACGTAATAGGCCGAAAAAAATGCAATGTACCCATGTCTTTTTTTCTTTTTTCTGAACACAATATGTATACTTAATTTGACGGAGAATTTTGCTGCTATTTCAAGCACTTTGTTCGTCTGTCTTCTGTAACACGCTT
>NC_068982.1:58718979-58719759 GCF_001194135.2 Octopus bimaculoides | reverse complement strand
ACACACACTCGTGTGTGCATGTGTGTACCGTGGTTATGGACGCGCGCACACACACACACACACACACACACACATGTGTATGATTAGCTTGTGAATGGGGAAGCATGTGCAAGCGAATATTTTGGGATGAGAGCGAAAGTGAAAGAAAGATTTGAGGAGAGGGGGAAGGAGAGAGAGAGAGAGAGAGAATCAAAGAGCTAAAAGCTTGAACATTAATCCAGTTTAAATTTTGTTTTCTTCTCAAGCATTCATACCGTTTGTTCGTAAGTGAATAGAAACAACCCCAAAACAATCGATCCGATCTATCTATCTATCTATCTATCTATCTATCTATCTATCTATCTATCTATCTATCCAACCGTCCATCAATCTGTCTACCTATCTTTGTCTCAATCCACGGACCGAACTGTTTCTCTGTCTGCTTGCCTGTTTGTCTGCCTGCCTGCCTGCCTGCCTCTCTACATTCCTGCCTGTCTGGTTGTCTATATTTTACCGTAGGGCTAAAATGCTATTTCAAGTCAACAGTGGTCAAATTTTGTGGGAAAACTCACACACAAACTCGTATATACACACATACACACATACAATCGCGCGCGCGCACATACACATGCAAGCACACTGATGTATGTATGTATCTAGGGATCGACAAGCTTATTCAAAGAGACGCAACATGATGTCACATCAAGCTCGACTGTCCATTCTGTCTTGTGTTCTTTTATCAATCAGTATTTGTTGTTTATCTTCTTCATACTAATATGCTTTAATATGCAAGCATTGATT
>NC_068982.1:58718385-58718969 GCF_001194135.2 Octopus bimaculoides | reverse complement strand
GGTGGTTCCAGAAATTCCGAGCCAGAAACTACAGCCTAGAAGACGAGCCTCGACCTGGAAGATCTGTAGAGCTCGACAGGGACATCCTGTGCAGAGACAGTCCGCAAACAGATAGAAGCTGTAGCGAATGATGGTAGAGCGGAAGTGGCGCGAGACCGGGATGTCATTGCCGAGTCTGATGTCTCGGAGGTGCTTCACGAACCGATCAGCCAAGAGAGAGCAGGAGATGCACTAACCCTGGTGGAACAAAATCCCATCGTAAATGTTGAGGAACTAACAGAGAAGCTTGGATTTAGTCATTCAACCATTCATCGACATCCGCGTGCCATCGGTAAAGTCAGCAAATTGGGTCAATGACTTCCTCACAAAATTTCCGAGTCTAATCGTGCGCAGACAGTGAATGCGTGCTCTTCTTTTCTGTCACGTCTCACGAATTAACCTGTTTTGGACCAAATAGTGACTGGTGACGAGAAATGGGTTCTCTATAAAAATGTCAAGCGCCGAAGTCAGTGGGTAGGGAAAGGACAAACACTGGCACCCCAAGCTAAAGAAGGTCTTCATCCACGAAAGGTGTTGTTATCTGT
>NC_068982.1:58711564-58717660 GCF_001194135.2 Octopus bimaculoides | reverse complement strand
ATATATATATATATATATATATATATATATATATATATATATAGATAGATAGATAGTTAGACACGCACACACGTGTGTGTGCTTGTTCAGGTGGTATGTACACGTGTGTGTGTTTGTGACCAAATAATGTGTATGTGTATAGTGTATGTTTGTGGGCGAAAGTTATGTGTTGCGTGTGTTTATGCGTTTTTATGCGTGTTCAAGTATCCTGTGCTTGTGTGGGTGTGGGAATGTGAATGATGGTGTGTGGTGTGTGTACTGAATTAAACAGTGAGTGGGGCTGCTTGTACAGTGGTATGTGTGGTGATGCTATTGAAGATTGTGTGTGGATGTGTGGATAATGATGTGTGGTGTGGGTGCTGAGAAATGTTTGATGCTAGTGTGTGTGAAGTGGGAAGGTGTTTGTGAGTGTGTATGTAATGGTGTGTGAAGTGAGTAATGAGTTGAGCACCACATGGCGCAAAAGAACGAAGAGAGAAGATTAATTTCTGTTCACGGCGAAGGCGGGAGTCCGGGTGGGACCCTGTGCAGAGACAATCCGAAAACAGATAGATGTTATAGCGAATGATGGCAGAGCGGTAGTGGCGCGAGACCGGGATGTCATTGCCGAGTCTGATGTCTCGGAGGTGTTCCACGAAGGAAGGCCAATACACTTGGCATTAGTGACGTCGCAACTCCTTTCTACAGTTGAGTGAACTGGAGCAATGTGAAATAAAGTGTCTTGCTTAAGAACACAATACACAGCCCGGTCCGGGAATTGGACTCACTACTTCATGATTGTGAGCTCGACTCTGTAAGCACATAAGGAGTAATTTATCGTCAATTTCAAATGCTGACATAATCAACGCCTACATTTCTTTCAACCCAAGAGAGAGTAAAGTCCACTTCTTAGTCCACTTTCCTCCAGAAGGTTAAAGGCCAGAATCATTCTTGCCCTACTGTAACCTGGAACATTGACCAAAGTCTTCACACTCCACTCAGTTACATAATTGTAGGTCCTGCTGTCTGAAGAATCACACTTCTGCACCTCTCAACAGAAAATCCCAAAGTGACTACCAATTGTCGCATCGGACAAATTTTTGTCTTGAGTAAATTCCACTCAAAGATTCAAAGTATTGCCCCGGAAAATCACGAAGCTAAATCTTACTGATGACAGTTTAAATAAACTTAATGATTTATGTGAAGGCGGTGAGCTGACAGAATCGTTTGCACGCCGGACAAAATTCTTATCAGCATTTCATACGTCTTATTGCTTCGAGTTCAAATTCCGTCAAGGTCGACTTTTGCCATTCATCCTTCTCGGGTCGATAAAATAAGTACGAGTTTATCACCGGGGTCAATGTAATCAACCTATCTGACTTCAAATAATGCCGAGGTCGACTTTGCCTTACATGTTTTCGGGTTTGATAAAATAAGTCACCGACTATCCCCCTCTCCAGAAATTGCTGGCCTTGTGCCAAAATTTTAAATCAATAATGTATACAATAGTTTCCGACGTCATTTCATTTCATGACACTTTATAATCTGATTTCAAATCCCGTCGAGGTTAACATACTTCCACCCTTTCAGAGGCTATGAGATTACAGTTGCAGTTAAGTAGTAGTAGTAGTAGTAGTAGTAGTAGTAGTAGTAGTAATAGTAGTAGTAGTTATTTGAAGTCAGAACGTAAAATAATAATAATAATAATAATGATGATGATGATGATGATGATGATGATGATAATGATAATGATAATGATAATGATAATAATAATAAATGCTCTGATGCAGTACCAGGCAGTGGCTCTCATGGCTTCTCATCTTAATTGATTGGAAGTGTTATCATGTACATTGTTTTGTTTTGGTATAAAACATGAGCTACAGCAAATATTCTGCTCAATACCACAGATTCGCTTGTCAGTTATTTGACATTAACCAGTTGAGCATGTCCCTTAGAGGCTGACGATATGTGCATCCCTGATCACGAGCAGAGTAGAGCGGGGTGTCATAGACATGTGTTGAGAGGAATTCTTTGGGGTTCAGATAATTCACCTTTGGAAACATGGGTGTTTTGTTCATCATCCTTAAACAACCATTATTCAGGGACCTTTGCGTTTCTCATATTTTCACTCGAAAAAGATTTTATTTGCTTATTTATTTTTGGAAAATGTATTTAAGATATAAGTACTATATTTGGTTTAAATAAACTGACACTCTGTCGGTTAGGACGAAAAGGGTTCCAGCTCATCCGATCAACAGAACAGCTTGCATGCGAAATTGACGTGCAAGTGCCTGACTACTCCACAGACACGCGTAACCTTAACGTAGTTTTCTGGGAGATTCAGTGTGACACAGAAATGGGACAAGTCTGGCCCTTTGAAGTACAGTTAATACTCACTTTCCCCAGCTAAGAGGACTGGAGTAACGTGAAATAAGATGTCTTATTCAAGGATACAACGCACTCTCGGGTATCTAGCTCACGATTTGAGTCAAATATCCTAACCACTAAGCTACGCACCTTCACACCAATTGGTTTAATTATTTTATTTCTAAGATTAATCACGGTCCCCCTAAGTACTCAACCAGGGCTGTCTCAGCAGTATCATAGACCTACCCCACCGGGAAAATCTCTGCACTGGGCTCTCTAATATTTATTTATTGACAGCAAGCCCCTAGATCCGTCCCCATGCCTTATGATGGTGCTGCACCCAGCACTCCCATAGCGCCCCCTTGTGAGCTCACGATACTCACAAGGGCACGTTACCACACAGGGAGGGAAAGGCATTCTCGTTGACTCAGTTAATTTCTCGTATTTCGACGGCTTTGTGTATCTATGTGTGTGTATAGGTACGCATGTGCTTATGTATGTATGTATGTATGTATGTATGTATGTATGTATGTATGTATGTATGATTATGTGAGTATGTTTGTGTGCGTCTGTATAACTATGTTAGGTCTAACTACACGCACTGTTGTACATGTTACGTATTCTGATATCGGGATATAAAAATAAGTAATTGTATATCCGGATATACGCCTGAAACTGAAAAACAATGTATGTAAGGTGATAGTTCATCTGTGTATGCGTACATACACGCATCCACGCGCTATTCTATATAAGTGTGTGCATGTGTTTCTGATCGCATCCTTACATATTGCATCTGTAGATGCATGTAGAACATGTGTGCGTGTGTGTGTGTGCGCATGTAAATTGGAGGTATCTTTTGTAGGAATACTAGAAGAGTAGAATCTATGACCCTTTTCGGGGCCTCTATGACTAATGTAAGAAAGAACGAAAGGAAGTTATCTTCAAATCTGAAACTTAACATTAATGCTTTCGCTTGACACCACATGTGTCTCTAGGGAGCACACGATGGGGTTAAACCAGTTAATATATTAACTCTATTTTCGCGTAGCTGTGTGGTTTAGAAGCTTGCTTCCCAACCATGTGGCCTTGGGTTCAGTCTCATTACGCGGCATCTTGGGCAAGCGTTCTCTACTATAGCCCTGGGTCAGCCTAAGCCTTCTGAATCGATTTGGTAGACAGAAGCTGAACCTAGTCGCACTAATGTGTGTGTGTGTGTGTGTGTTTTTATAAGTTTATATGTTTTTTTTTTGTGTGTGTTTGTCCTCGACCAGCGCACGACTATCGACATTGATTAGTTTAGGTACTCGGAACTGAACGGTTCTGCAAAAGAGACCGACAGAATGAGTACCAGACTTAGAAAGAAAATAAGTACAAGGGTCTTTTAGGCGGTGTCTCAGCATAGCTGTTGTCCAGTCATTGAAACAAGCAAAAGATAAAAGACGTACATACAAGGCGGCGAGCTGGCAGAAACGTTAGCATGCAGGGCGAAATGCTTAGCGGTATTTCGTCTGCCGTTACGTTCTGAGTTCAAATTCCGCCGAGGTCCACTTTGCCTTTCATCCTTTCGGGGTCGATAAATTAAGTACCAATTACGCACTGGGGTCGATGTAATCGACTTAATCCCTTTGGCTGTCCTTGTTTGTCCCCTCTATATTTAGCCCCTTGTGGGAAATAAAGAAATAAGAAACGTTAGGACGCAGGGCGAAATGCTTAACGTTATTTCGTCTGTCTTTACGCTCTGAGTTCAAATTCCAGAGGTCAACTTTGCCATTCATCCTTTCGGGGTCGATAAATTAAATACCAGTTGCGTACTGGAGTCGATCTTATCGACACATTGAGCAAGTGTCTTCTACTGTAGCCTCGGGCCGAATAAAGTATTGTGAGTAGATTTGGTAGACAGAAACTGAAAGAAGCCCGTCGTATATATAAATATGTGTGTGTGTGTTGGTGTCCGTGTTTGTCCCCCCCCCCCACTGTCGCTTGATAAGCGATGTTGGTGTGTTTACATCCCCAGTTCAGTAAATGAGACGGAAAGTACTAGGTTCACAAAGAATAAGTCCTGGGGTTGATTTGTTCGGCTAAAGGCGGTGCTCCAGCATGGCAGCAATCAAATGAGTAAAACAAGTAAAAGAATAAGATAATAAAAGAACACACACACACATATATATACATAAAGATTCATACACGTGTGTATTATATATATATATATATATATATGTATGTATGTGTGTGTGTGTGTGTGTATGTATGTATAGATAGATACATACATACATACATATATATACATGCATACATACATACATGCACACAGAGATATATGTGTATATACATATATATAGGGAGATAAAGAGAGATGTACCTTTATATGCATATATATATATATATATATATATATATATATATATAGGTATGTATGTATATAACTGTACGTATTTATATGCACACATATACATAGTTTTATTTGTACACACATACACATGCATGTTGGTATTTATATGTGTGTGTGGGTGTAGGGAGCATGTGGGGCTATGCGTGCTTGAATATTCAATTACCAGACAGCATATGTATTCAACTAAAATATACAAATAATTCGTTAATTAAATATACAAATATGTCAATAGACATATACAACAAGCCATGTGGATGAAGGAAGGTAATTCTTTGGATTCTAAGAAAAGTGCTTTATCATTCAACCTACCTTTGGAATCGGTCAGAGAATCTGAAGAAACTAATAGAATTGTGTGTATATGATAAATCAATCTACGCGAATCAAATGACTGCTGGTTCGTTTTTAACTGGCCTAAGACGTTTGCTTATATATGTTCAAGCATATTCTTTTCTACTCTAGGCAGAAGGCCTGAAATTTTGTGGGAGGGGGCCAGTTGACTAAATCGACTCAGTACACAACTGGTACTTAATTTAACGACCCCGAAAGGATGAAAGGCAAAGTTGACCTCGGCGGAATTTGAACTCAGAACGTAAAGACAGGCGAAATACCGCTAAGCATTTCGCCCGGTGTGCTAACAAATGAAATATTCTTTTCTACTCTCGGCACAAGGCCTGAAATTTTTGGGGAGGGGGCCAGTTGATTAGATCTGGTTAGTCGATTAGATTAGTACGCAAGTAGTACTTAACTTATCGACACCCGAAAGGATGAAATGCGAAGTTGAACTCGACGGAATTTTACCAAATCCACTCACAAGGCTTTGGTCGGCCCGAGGCTACAGTAGAAGACACTTGCCCAAGGTGCCACGCAGTGGGACTGAACCTGGAACCATGTGGTTGGTAAGCAAGCTACTTACCACGCATACATACACATATGAGTGCATGTGTACATATATGTATGTATATGTATATGCATATACATACACTTATGTATTTTCAAATAGACATGTGTCTGTGTGTGTGTGTGTGTGTGTGTGTGCTGTGTAGGAATGTGTGTGTGCCTCTTCGTATGCATATCTGTATTAATGTATGTATATACATGCGTTTGTACGTACGTGCGTATGTATGTGTTTGTGTATGTATGTATGTATGTGTGTATGTATGTATGTGTAGCCAATTCGGTTCGATTCATCACATACAGTAAAGAATTTATTGGTATCGATCAAAAATAAAAGAGGTAAGAGTTAGGTGATTGTGGATTCTGATAATGGAATATGTGAAAGAGAAGAAAAACATGCATGGAAATAAAAAACAAAAGATGGTTATTTCGAAATTGCAGGTAAACTATACGTCCACCTCATATAA
>NC_068982.1:58710028-58710587 GCF_001194135.2 Octopus bimaculoides | reverse complement strand
AACCTAATTTACACTTTATCACATTCAAGAATATAAACACGTAAGGGCTTCTTAAACCAATATCTACATTTTATTATTTATAGCTCCATGTACATCGAGATCCACTCTTCCGAAGTGAGATATATTTCACGTTCTCTCGAGAATTTATTAAATTCTCATGACGCCGGCAATATATATATATATATATCTGTGTGTGTGTACACCTGCGCTGACGTGGCTGAGTGGTAGGAAACTTGCTTCCCAACCACATGGCTCTGGGTTCAGTCTCACTGCGTGATACCTTAGGCAAGCGTTTTCTGCTTTGGACTATATGTGTGTACGGGGAGGATGTCTTTGTGTCTGCGTTTGCCCCCTACCACCGCTGAACAACCGATGCTTGCGTGTTTAAGTCCCTAGAACATAGCAGTACGTCAAAAGAGACCTACAGAATAAGTACCAGACTTAAAAACAAGCACTGGGATTGATTTGTTCGACTAAAACTCTCCAAGGCGAAGCCCCAGCTTGGCCACAGTCTAATGACTGAAGTAAGTAAAACAGAATATATATATATATATATATA
>NC_068982.1:58707025-58709027 GCF_001194135.2 Octopus bimaculoides | reverse complement strand
CATCTTCGTTGAGCCCTGTGTGGCTAATAAAAGAAATGTATCTATCTATCTATCTATCTATCTGTCTGTCTGTCTGTCTGTCTATCTATTTATCTATCTATCTATCTATCTATCTATCTATCTATCTATCTATCTATTTATTTGTCTGTATGTCTGTCTATCTACCTAGCCATCAATCTATCTGTCGGTCTACCTTTGTATGTAGTTACGGAAAGTGTTGGTTCCTGCAGTTGGTTTGTTCGTCCGAATGTTCGTAATTTGCCCTTATCAATACTGTACACTGCATAGTTAAAAATAATGTTTAAACACTACAATAATCTACCAGTAATTACTTTTAACACAATATTTTTACTGCATTTTAATGCATAAACATCGTAGTAATAATTTCTAAATTATACACTATACCAGAAATTTTGACGCGATAGGAACAATCGTTCGTATCAACCCTCGTACTTATTACATCGATCTTAAAAGGATGAAAGGTAAAATTTAATATTATGGGATTTGAACTCAGGATGTAAGGAGCCAGAAGAAAAAGGGTGGTAGATTTTGTCCAAACGTCCTTATGATTCTGCCTTCCTTGCCAAAGATGACCCTGCCATCCTTGTCACAGTGTAACATTTTTTTTTCTTTTGTCTTTGGTTAATAAGTGTTATTTCCTTTTTGCTTCAATCCAGAAATCAAAGAAAATGACTACTATTCCCATCAAAGTTTGCTTTCGTCACCTGGACATTAATGTTTTGAAACTGACCTATTTTCTATTACATTTCATATAGATTCAGTGCTGAGTTGCTGAAGCACAAATATCATTATAGCAAATATTCTCCTCAAATACCACAGATTTGCTTGTCAGCTGCTTGAGCTTATCCACTTGGCCATTTCCTGTAGTGGCTAACATTATATGCATCTCTGATCACGAACTGGAGTAGTGGGGAAGCATCATAGCCACATATTGAGAGGGATTCTTTGGGGTATGAATAATGTTACAAAAGCAAAGTTTTGAAGGAAATATTAGCCATTTTTCATACTGTCTAGGGGTAAGCAAATAGGAAATAACAGTTGCTACCCAAGGACAAAAATCGTGTTACATAGTGTTACCTGATAATGGTTCTATGCTTTCAAGTATTTCAGACATTACTTTACTGGCTGGTACTGATTTTGCTTGTAAAGAGGTTGCAGTTAGGTCAATAATAGAAAAGAAGTTGTAGATGGAATGTCACTAGAGTTTGAGGGACAGACGCTAGAGATGGCTTTAAAGATTACATAACCGCCTATAGATACAAATGTCTTTTGTATTTACATGTCCTGCCTCTTGTGGCCCGTCTCAACTCTCGAAATATAAAAAGAAAAAACTCATCAAGAGATGTTATAATTTTGCTCTTTTCTTCTTAAATTTTCTTGTCGCAAGCAATATCTTCGCTAACATCTGCTTATACTTTTATAAGTTTTTTTTTTTTTTGAGTGGATATTTGGTTTCTGAAACTAAAGAAATTAATGCCATTTCAGTCGCACTAAAATCTTCAGCATCTACCTACGAGTGAACATTAGGGGTTTCTCAATCGCTTATTCGTCTTTAATGACTTCCTGTTGGATCTTCATGTGTTCAGTTGCATCAACTCCTCATTTCTCGGTTTTGTTAGTGTGACATATCAACACTTAATAGTCATCGTCTTCTTAAGCTTCCATTTAAAGTTGCTTGCCAATTTCTACATGGTGGTTGGCCTCTGTGTCTAAAGTTTTTCCGAAATCAATGGTAAATTATTGCCAGAGCTTCAAAATACAATATACGTTGACAGTCAATATTCATTCCTGGGAAACATCAATGTTCTTAACGGAATTGTAGATGATATATATATATATATATATATATATATATATATTGTGTGGCATTATTCTGTAGTAATGCCCTTATATAAATATAAACGAATAATTATATTCTTGGGAATAGAAATTTCCCTTATGAATTTTTTTACACACTGGCTTCCTGATAAAATTCTTGTAA
>NC_068982.1:58703223-58706893 GCF_001194135.2 Octopus bimaculoides | reverse complement strand
ATATATTCATAACACATGCGTGCACGCGTGTGCACGCCCGCCCGCGCGCGCACACACACACGCACACACACACGCACACACACACACACAACACATACACGCGCATACATATGCCACAGAACCTCCAAAAACTAGACACCAATATCTAAGCCTTGTGCGAGCCTATTTAGGTTACCTATTTAGAAAACCAAACAATACCAAAGTAATTGATCCACAAAGACTATGAATCCACAAACACTTTCCACTTCATAAAATGGACAACCGAGAATAATGAGATCGAGATATGAGAAATTCACAATCGAACATAATATATGTGGATTTCCGTCATCACCTGCTCAAACGCATTTCACTATAGTTTCGACACCTCGGCAGTGCCATTCAATCAGGCGGTGTCCACAGCGTTAATATATAAACGCTGCCCGGGAATTCACCAGTTTATTACTACAAGTAACAGCAGAAGAGTAAACAAATAGTGGTGTAGCTAGAAAATAGTATTTTCAACGAAGACCTAATTCCAAAAAGGACATATATACAACAAATATAGACAGCTAGATACTTTGTTTCTCAATCAGCGTCACATCACAAACATGATATCACAATCAAAAGCAAATGTTATAATGATTATTTAAATAGCACATCTCGTAAACAATGTCTTCGAAACTTCGTACAAGTAAAAGGACAAGCTTAGAAAACTAACTACGAAAGTGTCTCATAAAGATAGGACACATTTTAGACGCTAGTAACAAGGACTGGAAGCAGTATGTTTATTAAAGAAAGTGTATTATACATAGCCATTAAAATATGTTCCATCATTATGAGACACCCAACATATATCCCAGTAAACAAGATGCTCATTAATTGATAGTTCTAAAAATTTTTCAAAATATAAAATGTTCCACCTGCACAAATTGTTAGTTGTAAATGTATAACGTTCATTATTTGCAATCTCAACTTGACACCAGAGTTAGGAATTTGTTAAAGACGTGCATATTTGTCGATTGAAATTTCGCGAGTTCTTTATCTGGCGCCTTTTGATATCAATTTCTCATTACGTTTATACTTTTTAAGTGATTATAAAAATTTTTCCGCACATCATTTATCAGCATGCTCTTAATTACATTCCCCACGATGGTTTCCGATGTCAGCTGCGAAAGAGACCAGCAAAAAAGACTGCTAGAATAAGTACTAGGCTTAGAAAATAAGTCCTAGGATCGATTTGTTCGACTGAAACCCTTCAAGGCGGTGCTCAACTGTCTCTCTTACTGTACCAAACAACATCTTTTTCTTAAAAGAGAACCGAGTATAAGGCGTTGGTGTATGAATGTCGCAAGAATAAGGGGAGAACATGATGTTTGCCAGGTACTGTTGGAGGTCGTGGGTGCTGTTCGTACTCTAAGTGAGGCCTATGGAACTCTGAGCATTGCATGAACGAGCAGAAGAGCCGTTGTGTCTAGATATCTTTGACCAAAAAGTGGTGATTAGTGAGGTCAGTACAGTGCGGATTGAACACATGTCAATGCTTGATCAACATAAGTCGGGTCATCTTGATTAGAGAGTATGCTTGTAAGAACCGAAACACCTACTTACTCCAGGATAGAATGCTGACAATGTGTCCAACTATTACATTTGTAGTTGTATGTTGAACTAGTAAAACTGACGAGTTTCTTTTGTCAGAACATTTGCCATCTTCGTTATTCAGGTGGGATATTCATTTGTTTTAGATCCATTAGAGTCAAACGCTTGTGTTCCGCTCGAACATATAGCTCCTTTCATTTTCAGGGTCATAACTTCCACCTCAGAAGATTATTTTTCGCACATTTCCAGTGCTTGAAAATAATCACATCTCACTACTCTGGAACTTCACCATTCAAAGTGATAGAAAGAGAGATGCAAACAGGCCAGACATTATATTGAAAGACTTCAGACAAAAATCATGCCTCCTCATTGATATGACTATCCCAATCAATATAAACGTATCTGTCAAGTCCTACAAACACTGAGCAAGAACTTGAAATAGAAATTAGCAAAATCTGGAATATGATGACTAAAACAATACCTGTAGTCATAGGTGCCCTAGGAATGATAGTAAAAGGGGCTGATTGCTTCCTAGCTTAGATACCAGGAAACCCCAAAATCCCAGAAATTCAAAAGATAGTGTGCATGGGAACTGCCCATATCCTACGTAAATACTGACTATGTAATCTCAAATTTTAAAACAAACTCATAATTTTCTTATGGATTCTTAAACACTCTCTAGAACAATACTATGTACAAAACCGAATATATGGTACTCTAGGCATAACACCAACATGAACTTGTAACTTGGTCTCTTGAAGTCTCTAGGTGAGACTTGGAGCCAACTTGTACAAATACAAAGCAAAAGTCAAACATAATAATAATAATAATAATAATAATTATATATATATATATATATATATATATCATTTCACGCATAGGCTGGGCATAAGGACCTTGGAAAACACGGCCTGTTCGCAACGCCACACCTTAAGCTTCCCCGTCAAACCATCTTTATCGAAGGTAGTTGGACCCGGGTTCAAACTGACATCAGTTTCAATATCCATCTTAGCATTGTTTAAGAGTACTATGTTCATATCTTCTAGGGCTTTAATCACGGATCACCAGAATACATACGCGTGCACACACACACACACACACACACACACACACACACACACACACAATCATGTATAAGTGCATACAAGACGGGGCAAACAGTTATATCATATATGATATATTATACCTTATACATAATGTATATATGATACATAATGTGTATATGACACACAACATATATCATAAGGTAAATACATATGATGTATACGATATAAATATATATATTTACATATGATGTATTATACAATATTTGAACATATATATATACACACACATACATACATACAGGCTTTTATGCATTCATATATTGATGTATATAAGATATATGCCTATATACATGCTTTCATGCATCACTACAATATGTGTGTGTATGTATATGTGTTAGTGTGTCTGTATTCTTTATGTATGTATATATATGTATGTATGTTGTATATATATATATATATATATATGTAAGTATGTATATACAGAGAGAGAAGAGAGAAAGAGAGACTGAGAGAGAATATCATACAATACAATCTAAATTAATGCAGCGGTATCATACATTTCTCGTACGCTCACAAATGTTTATACACAGGTATGTGTGTATATGTGTGTGTGTGTGTGTTTGTGTGTGTACACATATATATACACACACATATATATATATATATATATATATATATATATATATATATATATATATATATATATATATATATACATATATACATATATATACATATATACATATATATACATATATACATATATATATATATATATATATATATATGTATGTATGTATACATTCAAACTCTCGCACATAACACCACAGATATCTCCACGTATGTAATCTTACATCACAATCTCAGTTTAATACAGTGAGCTCGCGCACACATACACACATTGGCATGTCAGAAATACCACTAGGCCGCTTTCCATTCCCTATATATATGCTCGTCTTTATCACTCGGAGTGTGTATGTAAGTATGTGCGCATGTCTGCTTATATGGATGTGTGTGTTTGACTCTGTGTGTATACGCATGAGATAGTG
>NC_068982.1:58698683-58699737 GCF_001194135.2 Octopus bimaculoides | reverse complement strand
GGAGTTTAGACAATTCCATTGACCCCCCCGCCTCCAGTACTTGACAGATGCTTTATCTTTATCGACCGCGAAAGGATATTTAGTAAAACTGAGCATGGCAGGATTTGAACTCAGAATCCCGCCATCATTATCCTTGCTCCTGCACACTTCCATGGCCGATAGAATAAAATGCTTGTCAAGTAGTGAAGTCAATTTAATGGATTTATCAAAATTAGAAATAATGAAAGGGGCAGAATTGTTAGAACGCCGTAAATCATGTTTTATAGTATCTGTTCTGACTCTTTATGTCCTGAGTTCAAATCCCGCTGAGGTCAACTTTGCCTTTTATACTTTCAGGGTTGATGAAATAAAGTATCAGTCAAGAACTGGTGTCGGTACTTACTCATTTCCCTCAAAATCTGTTGCTTTGAGCCTATTTCAGAAACAATTATTAAAGACGGTGAGTCAGACAGAAAGAATAGCGACATTTTCTTTCAGTTGTGCGTTCTGAGGTCAAACTTCGCCGAGATGGACTTTGCTTTTCATCCTTTCGGGGTCGATAAAAATAAGCAGCAACTGAGCACTGAGGTCGATGCATTCGATTTACTCCCTCCTCCGGAATTTCAGTTTTGTGCCAACATTGGAAAGAATTATTATTTAAGGCGGTGAGCTGGCAGAATCCTTAGTACGCCGGACAAAATGCTTAGTGACATTTCGTCCGTCTTTACATTCCGAGTTCAAATTCCGCCAAGGTCGATTTTGTCTTTCATCTTATCGGAGTCGATGCCATAGATACCAGTTGAGCATTGAGGTCGATGTATTCGACTTAACCCCTCCTTCGAAATTGCTGGCCTGGTGCCTATTGTAAAATGGATTACTATTATTATTTGCCTTAGGGGCTTAATCCTCGGAACCTGCGGAGTATTTAAGGCGGTAAGATGGTAGAATCGATAGCACACCGGATAAAATGCTTCGTGGTAGTTCGTCTGTCTCTACGTTTTAAGTTCAAAATTTGCCGAGGTCCTAATGTTACTTTTACTATTTTGCAACGATATATAATATATATATATATATA
>NC_068982.1:58696831-58697418 GCF_001194135.2 Octopus bimaculoides | reverse complement strand
TATATATATATATATATATATATATATATATATATATATATACTGCTAAAACTATAATGAGTAAAATCGTAATGTATGTGGATATGCTTATCGATTAACTTTAATCATCATACATTTATCTGTCTGTCCATTTACTTATTTACTTATTGTTATTTACTTGTTATTTATTGTTATTGATTTATTATCAATCAGGTTTTCTGTATCTCTCTATATGAGAGCATGCTCACTACGTACATGTACATACTAGCTCACACACACAGAGATACACACACATGCACACACTCATATATATATTTATATATGTACATATATATATCTGTATAATAGATAGATAGATAGATAGATACACACACACACTCGTATACATACACACACATAAACACACATACACTCTCGATTCTGCTGCTCTTTTCCCCTTTTTCTCCCTCTCCGAATAAGAGTGTGTGTGTGTGTATGCATGTGTGTTTATGTGTTTGTGTGTGTGTGTGTGTGTGTGTGTGTGTGTGTGTGTGTGTGTATATGTCTTGCCTTACAAACGAGAGAAAAGTTATTCAATATATAACGCTAAGTATGTAACACTCGAACAT
>NC_068982.1:58693121-58696821 GCF_001194135.2 Octopus bimaculoides | reverse complement strand
AATGTAATAATGTGCTCTAGCACGAATCTCTAGGCTCTTGAGTCACTTGTATAACTTCACAGATAGATAGATAGATAGATAGATACATTTCTTTTATTAGCCACACAGCGCTCAACAAAGATGGGACAAATACAATGTAGAACTTTTCTTTTTGGGAGGGGAAGGGGAAAAAGTAGGGGGTGTCGATCAAAAGGAATCGTAGGAAGGAAAAAAGGGGGGAGTTCGATCAAAAAGGATGGAGGAAACAAAAATAGCGATCAATAGGGATCGTGTATCACAGTAAATAGATAGATAGATAGATAATGTAGGTAGGTAGATAGATAGATAGAAAGAGAGAGAGAGAGAGATTTGTTCTTGTTTACGTACGTGTGTATGTACAAATATGTTGTGTGTGTGTGTGTGTGTGTGTGTGTGTGTGTGTGTGGCGTGTGCTCAATGTTGAGAATCATATCCGTCGCGGAGTTTGCTGACATACATAATGCGATATGTATTAAGACCGCTCGTACAGCTCACATCTCAGCTGATGCTGATCATATGGCAAACACATTGGTAACACATGTAAGGTAGCTGATAAGCTCGGTCTGACGTTCGTGTGTGTAGTGTTTGTGTGTATTATATGTGTGTGTGCGTGTGTTTACTGAAGGACGGCTTGTCACTGACGCACACATACACGTGAGATATATACACATACCTACACACATATATATGCAGATATATACAAACTGTACATATCCACCCATATATACATACATACGTATCTATATCGTATAGACATACACATACGCGAACACACACTCACAACACACGCACACACACATTTATTTAGAACAACAGAGATACATACATTAACTTACAGTCGTATACATTCGCACAACTATATCCGCACTTACATTTCCTGTGTGTGTGTGTATATATATATATATATATATATATATATATATATATGTGTGTGTGTGTGTGTGTGTGTGTGTGTTATGTATGTATGTACGAAAACACACAAATAGACATACACACACACACACACATATTTAACATACACAAACATTCACACACAAAAACATGTGCGTACATATTTCTAACGCATACATATACACATAAACATATTCACGCATGAACATAACCGCATTCATATTTCTCATACATTTACAGATATATATATACACACACATCTCAAAGCAGGAAATATTACCACACATACACACAGACATATTCACAAACGTACCCATACGCACATCCTATTCTATCCGTACTTAAATACACATGCGAACACGAACTTACCTATGCCCATTTCCTACACACACACACACACACACACACACACACACACACATCCATATTAGAATATAAAATATAGCACACATCCATATCAAATTATTGATTTCGAATTTTGGCACAAGGCCAGCAATTTCAACGGAATGGGTAAGATCGACCACATTATTCAGCTGGTACTTACTTTATTAACATAGCCGACCCCGGCGGAATCTGAACTCAGAAACATTAAAGCCGCTAAGTTTTTTTGCGCGGTGTGCTAACGATTCTGCCAGCCCGCCGCCTTAACCCACATTTAAATATATTAACGGTCGAACGAATACACATATAAGAACAATTACATATTCACATACAGACCAAACTGATAGAAACCACACACACACACACACACATGACTGGTCTTAGAAATTTTTTACACAAACATGTAAAATTATATCAGTTTACTATTATACATATAAATACACATACATACATACCGACTTATGTACATTCATATACCAACATACTTATTCACATTTCCTATAGCCAAACACACACACACACACACACACACACACACAGCTACAAAATAATCACTTTATGTACTTATACAGTAAACTATTCTTACTTTTCCAATACACACATGAAGATATACGTGTGTGTGTGTGTGTAGTGTATACACACGCAGGAACATCCTCCATGTACACACAAACCATTTATGCCACACAGATAACCTCTAAAAACACATACCCACTCATAGGCATTCAGATATACGCATTCACACTCACTCACACACACACTCACACACACACGCACACACACACACGCACACACACGAACACACTGTATATCGACCGGAAAGAAAACTGAATGGAAATGTGCGCGCACGCGTGTATTTGTGTGTGTGTGAATGAAATTTTGGTAAAAGGATTTAGATTGGATCATCATCCCCATCGCCTTCTTCTTCTTCTCCTCCTGCTTCTTCTTCTTCTTCTCCTCCTTCTCATTCTTCTTCTTCTTCTTACACACATGCATTCAATCACGCGTAGACATTTATACGCAACCAAACACACACACACACACACACACACACACAGACTCACTCAAACACACGTGTGTAAGCATGTATGCATGCATGTAGATGTGTAAGCATGTAGGTATGCATATCAGGTATTTCAAAAGTCTCTTGAGCATTTAATAGGTGTGTGTGTGTGTGTGTGTGTGTGTGTGTGTGTGTGTGTGTGTGTGTGTGTGTGTGTGTGTGTGTGTGTGTGTGTGTTCGCGCGCGCTCATTAATTTGTATATTTTACAATTTTGTTTTCGTATATCATTAATCGTCTGGGTAATTTTGTTTGGGTTTAAGCATCATGGAGGCACCAAAAGAACCAAACTCGGACACAAGTTTTGCCGACGACGACAGAGAGAGAGAGAGAGAGAGAGAGAGAGCGGCAGAGTGACCGAGCGGGACAGACAGACAGATAGATGGATAGATAGATATACACAAACACACACATACACATATATAATAGTAAATGAAAATTGTAGCAGTGTTTCTTTCCCAAGCCAGACGGGAATATAACAACATGGCAGCCAAAACTCAGGATCTTTAGCGAGACACAACTTTATGTATTGATGTACCTGATGAGACCCAGACTGCAAAACGGATGCAACACATGTTGAACGGAGTCTCATCCATAGTAGAAGGATAGGTCGAAACGACCGTTTTACAAAATGAAGATTAATTCCAAATCCATCTTCTGCATTACTTAAGAAATCATCATTATTATTATTATTATTATTATTATTATTATTGAGTGAGAGAGCTGTGCATGCCATCAAAGTGACACTGGGGTAAAATATACGAAGCCTGTTATACCCATCATGACTACCCGTCTGATAAGGGTACACCAGGCACATGCATCACAACCATATGTGCGCGACATGGTGATCTCATATCAAGATAAACAGCGTATGACCTCGCAGGTGGGGCCTAGTTAGAATTTTCTTCAGGACGAGTAGCCCATCCCGCTCAAAAGGTTCCTGAATAAGGTTCGTTTAAGGATGTTGAGAAAAACACCCATGTTTCCAAACCCCAAAGAATTCCTCTCAACACATGGCTATGATGATCCCCCACTACTTCTGCTCATGATCAGAGATGCACATATCGTCAGCCACCAAGGGACATGCTCAACTGGTTAAGGTCAAACAACTGACAAGCAACTCTGTGGTATGGAGCAGAATATTTGCTGTAGCCCATCTTTTATACCAAGACAAAACAATGTACATGATAACACTTCCAATCAACTAAGATCAGAAGCCATGAGAGCCAGTGCCTGGTACTGCATCCGGGCAAAAATATCGTCAACCACTAAGGGGCAAGCTCAACTGGTTAAGGTCAAAATTATTATTATTATTATTATTATTATTATTATTATTATTATTATTATTATTA
>NC_068982.1:58691364-58692736 GCF_001194135.2 Octopus bimaculoides | reverse complement strand
ATTTCAGGCCTTGTACCTATAGTAAAAAAGATTATATATATATATAGGCGCAGGAGTGGCTGGGTGGTAAAAAGCTTCCTTCCCAACTACATGGTTCCGGGTTCAGTTCCACTGCGTGACACATTGGGATAGTGCCTTGTATTATAACCTCGGGTCGACCAAAGCCTTGTGAGTGGATTTGGTAGACGGAAACTGAAAGAAGGCCGTTGTGTGTGTGTGTGTGTGTGTGTGTGTGTGTTGCACAAGCATAATGAATATATTTTTCAAATTAGTTTTCGGAAAAAATGCAGTTAAGATGAAAATAATTTAACCCTTCTGGTAGTAATGTCATGTAATGAGCTAAGACTACATGTGTGTGTGTATGTGTGTGTGTGTGTGTGTGCATGTGTGTGTGTGCGCGCGCGCTCGTAGATGTAAGTATTTACAGACATGTATGTGTATACGTTTAGAGACATACCAACATATGTTGAAACGGCAAGTATTCTTCATATGTTACCATCTGAAACTTCACGGAATCATGGATTGATGTCATCGTTTTGTGCGTAGATCACACCAATCCACTTTCCAGCTATATATGCATACATAAACACAAGCATACATCCATTATATATACACACACATACACACAGTATATCAAACATACACACATATATACATTCATATATACACATACACACACCCCCACAGATACACACCACACAGATACACCCACCCATATATATATATATATATATAGCACACAAACACAACACACATTAACATATGTATATAATATTGCATACTATATTATTATATCATTGTGTGTATAATATTTCGTGTGTGTGTGTGTATATATATATATATATATATATCAACACATGTATATCAACACACACATATATACACACCACACGAACACATTTATGCATACACAAGTAGATAAATACGCATAAACGACTATACATACATACATACATGCATGCATATATTCATGCACGAACACACGCATACATACGTGTGTGTGTGGCTGTGTGTGTGAGTGTGTATGTGTGTGTACATAAAAAACGTTCACACATTCAAATATAGAATTAAACAGAAAGCAAATACAACGACACCATTTCGACAAAAACAACTGCCTCCATCAAAAAATAGAAATCATCAATGATTCTCATCCAGAGCTCGACTATCGCGGCTGTTTCGTTCCAAAACTCCCGCGACAGGCGAAAATCTGCGAAGTCGAAACAGTACCATACTGTATTACTCTTTTACTTGTTTCAGTCATTTGACTGTTGCCATGCTGGAGCACCGCCTTTAGTCGAGCAAATCGACCCCAGGACTTATTCTTTGTAAGCCTAGTACTTATTCTATCGGTCTCTTTTGCCGAACCGCTAAG
>NC_068982.1:58685548-58689010 GCF_001194135.2 Octopus bimaculoides | reverse complement strand
ACCGCCCCCAGCTACGTTTGTGTTCAAAACGTTAAATCAGGCCGCTAAGCTTGTTGTCAACTGTGCTAACGATTTTGCCAGCTCGCCGTCATAATAACTCTTTCTGCTATTGACACAAGGCTTGAAACTTTGTGGGGCGGGGCTAGTTGGTGCAATCAACCCCAGTGTTCAACTGGTGCTTATTTATCGACCCCTAAAGGGTGAAAGGCAAAGCTGACCTCGGTGGAATTCGAATTCAGAATGTAAGGACGGACGAAATGCCGCTAAACATTTTGTCCGGCGTGCTAATGATTCTGCCAAATAGGCACAATGCCAGCAATTTTAGGAGGAAGAGATTAGTTGATTACATGGACCCAGTATTTGATTGGTGCTTTATTTTGCTGACCCCCGAAAGAATGAACGACAAATTTTACCTCGGCTGGAATTGAACTCAGAATGTACAGAATCAGAAGAAATATCAGAAGGCATTTTGAACGGTATTTATTTATCGACCCTGAACGGTTGAAATGCAAACTGGACCTCTGGATTTAATGAACACAATTTGAATTTAGAACTCAGAGATCTGGAACAAATACAGCAAAGCATTCTCTTCTAATGCGCCAACGAGTCCGCTGTCATTGTACTGCCTTTAATCAGAGGAGAAATGAGAACCAGTCATTAACTAAGGTCAGATTGAAAAAGTATCTTCCTTCAGGGGGTCTATTTAAAGCTTCTCTAAAATTGGTAATTGATATATGGTATATAAGTATGGAATATGATGTTTGTATACACATATTGTACCGACAATGAAGACACTTTATAGCGTACAAATCTGAAGCAAACCTATTCTAACGCGCATCATGAAATATCAAGCGGTATCGGTGCAAGTTGTCAGAATCGTTAGAGTACAGAAAAAAAACGTCATTCGATATTTGTTCCGGCTTCGAATATTCTGAGTTCAAATCCTGCCGACGCATGAATTTCCAAATCGATATTTCCTGACAAATTATGTCTGATAGCCGATAAACGCAGACGGGCTTTCTACAAGCAAGCTGAATTGGTGTGTGTGTGTGTGTGTGTGTACGTATGTCCCCGTCCTTCCGACTGATTTGGAATACCTGATTCATGGATTTCTCTCTACAGTTGGACTATAATACCTTTTAATTCATTCGGAGAACGTCACTTCTGCACCTTTCATAGTGAACCGTGTGTGTAGATAGATAGATAAATAGATAGATAGATAAATAGATAGATAGATAGATAGATGTGTAATTGCGTTGACTAAGACCTCTACATACACATGTATATTTGTGTATGAGTTCAGATTTGGATATAAATGTACATACATAGTTGTGCTTTAATGAAACACACGTTTCTACATCTTCATACACACATACACGCAACTCTGTGTGTATATATGTAATGTGTGTGTGTGTGTGTGAGCGTGTGTGTTTATCCATATATACATATACACGCAATGTAAAAATACATGCACATATAAGAAGCAAATTTGTGTACACCAGGCAGATGCCGTGCTTAAACACGTGGAGTATGCATTCGGTATTGATAAAACAAATTATCAACAAAAGCCTTATCACTATGAGATAATATGCAGCAAACTTTTCGTCCTACCCCTTTCTTGTCCACACACATTCACAAGATGCAAAACATGACAATCATCGGAAGCAGAAGAGTTAATGTTTTTGTAATACAACCACATAACACTCTTGTCTTACCATGCAGTTTAAAATCTGAGTACGTTTTTTAATTTTACGCTAAGTTATTTTAGTTCCGGTATTGGTTTACTGTTTTTAATCCTTTCCATAAGTCAGCTTAGAAGAATTCTTATGATATGCGCAGGCGTGGCTGTATGATAAGAAGCTTGCTTTGCAACCATGTGGTCTTGGGTTCAGTCCCACTGTGCGGCACCTTCTAGTATAGCAAGTTCCTTCTACTCTAGCCCCGGGTCACTTCATGCCTTGTAAGTGGATTTGGTTGACGAAAACTGAAATAAGACCGTCATGTACGAGGAGGTACCCAAAAGAAACCGGAATTTTGCAATATTATTTTATTCACTTAGTTTTACATGTTTACACTTTTACCGCCTTCAAAGTATTCTTCATTAGAAACAATGCATCGGTCCAGACGCGTTTTCCACTGTTCGAAGCAGTCCTGGAACGCTTCCGAAGTGATGCTTCGAACGCCTCCCGCCGTTTTTTTCTTCACTTCTTCCACATCTGCAAAACATTTTTCCTTAAGGTCTTTTTTTATTCGGAAAAAAAAAAAGAAAACATGTCGCAGGTAGCAAAATCGGATGAATAGAGAAGTTGGGTAAGCGGTGTCATACCATTTTTTGGTTAAAAACTGTCTCACACTCAAGGCGGTGTCTGCAGGTGCATTGTCGTGATGGAACCATCACTCTTCACTTAGTCACAGGTCGAGGCATTTTCGTCTCACTTCGTCTTGCAAATGCTTCAGAACTGGCAAGTAAAATGTCTAGTTAACAGTTTGACCAGGAGGAACTAATTCTGTGCGGACAATTCCTTTCGCATCGATGAAACAAATCAGCATCGTCTTGATATTGGACCTCACTTGACATACGTTTTGGGGGCGTGGTGACATCGAATGCTTCCATTGACTTACTGCTTCGTTTCCTGGTCGTAGCTGTAGCACCAGCTTTCGTCACCAATTATGACCTTCGAAAGGTCAACTTCTAACTGTTCTTTCAGTTCACGACACGTGTCCAGTGGTGACTGCTTTTGATCTTCCGTGAGCAAGCGAGGCACAAATTTTGCAGCGACTCTTTTCATTCGGAGCTCCTCGCTCAAAATTCGTTGGTGTGAGCTCCATGATACACCATTCATATCAACAAGTTTGTCAATTGTTCGGTGACGGTCCTCCAAGATCAGTTCATGAATTTTCGTGATGTTTTCATTCGTTCGGGAGATCGACGGTCGCTCTGAACGAGGTTGGTCTTCATGCGACAAGTGACCATCCCTAAAGCGTGAAAACCTCACGTAAACTTGTGTTTTGCTCATGGCAACATCCTTGTAAGTTGTTTGAGGCATGACAACTGCAAAACAAAGGCGCACCACGTGGCAGTACGACTTTGCTTGACGACGTCAGTTGGCAGACTGATGCCTGAGGGTTGCATCAAGTGGCTTCTCGTGGCGAAAGCCTGAACTACAACAGGCTTGTCCCACAGTGAACGCTTCCTGTTACTTTGGGGTATCTCCTCGTATATACGAGATGCTTTCAAAAAGTAACCGAATTTATTTATTCCCGCCAAAACTAATGTGACGTGGCAAAAATCCTTTGGGCTGAAGATGACGCCACCCTTCCTGTGCATGAGCGAAAATTTTCGCGCTGATAGGCCGCATCAGTTCCCGACTGCTACGCCAAGAGCACAGACATGTTGTGTGCCTTCATCGGATTTACGTTTCCACGCATGATGACCAAACGCATCGAGCAGGGGCCATGAAC
>NC_068982.1:58683831-58685167 GCF_001194135.2 Octopus bimaculoides | reverse complement strand
TTTCAATTCATTTAGCATTCAACTTATTCTGTCACAGTTAATGGCTGTTTATTGACGTTGTTTTGAATTTATGATGTATCAATTCGTAGCTTCGAAATTTCAATGACACGATTGTTAATTTTTATAATGGCGTCGTAGGGTAGGTGTAAGAGACCTGATTTGGCAAGTTTGGACATAAAACAGGTAAAATATTTGGGCCAGATACGGTTGGTTTACATGTTAAAGGGTTGAAATTTTCTTTTGCGTACTAACTTTAGTACTGCATGTATCTAAATTAATGCTCACCTGAATTATTTCCCTTGGCTCCACTAGCGTAGCTGGGGGTGAGTCGGTAGGGGTGGTCAGCCCCGAGCGGCACTTTTGGGTCTGCTGTAGGTCATGTATTTTTTTGTGGGGTTCGTGGGCGGCAAACGGAAGAGCTGCCTCGGGTGGCACACACTCTAGCTACACTAGTGCTTGGTTCACTTATTTTTTCTTTCTTTCTGTATCATAAATAAATTTTCTCCATTGGGATTTTAGAAAACATTAATTTATCAAGATATTCTCTGTCTAGTCAGAACGTTAAGTAATATGCAGTCTATTGGAACATCGCTGTAGTAAAATTACACACACATACACACACAGACATGAATGTGTGTTCGTATATACAGGTGTTTGTGTCACATTTCGTGAGTTGAGACAATCTACCTATATGTTTGTCTGTTTAATCTCTCTACCCACTTCTTCTATCTTTGTTTCTCTGTCTGTCTGATGATCGTCCTACCTGTTAACCTACCTACCTGCTAACATATCTGACTATCTATTTATCCATCTAACTACTTATCTGTCTGTTTGTTTGCCTATCAATTAGTTTATACAAGTTCAGAGCAGAACTGAAGGCAAATCGGGTAGCAGATCCTGCTTGAAGTGCAATTGCTTTATCCAAAGGAGTATTTCTTGTACAACTAGAATAACTCTGGTTGTGAAATGCAGGGGTACGATTAGAGGGTTTATCTTTTGTTTCAGTCATTGAACTACGGCCACGCTTAGGGGCACCATCCTAGGGGTTTTGTCGAAAAATTGATTCTAGTATTTATTCTAAGTCAGGTTCATACGCCGTCGGTCTCTTTTGACAAACCATTAGACAAAGGTGACATAAATGAACCAATAATGGTTATCAAGTGATGGTAGGGCAGAGTAATGTACACGGAGGCATACACACTCACACACACGTGCACACACACGTACGCAACGCGCGCGCGAACACACACACACACAAACACAAACACAAACACACACACAAACACTCACACACACACACACACACACACACACACACACACACACACACACACAC
>NC_068982.1:58680021-58683780 GCF_001194135.2 Octopus bimaculoides | reverse complement strand
ACACAAACACATTTTATTAAAGCCTCCAAAATTTCAGAAAATGCTATTCAGAGCTTCACGTAAGCGTTCGTCAGAAAACTACTGCGATATATCTATATACACACACACACACACACACACACATACATATTGTTGTGTCTAGGGAGAGTCACAACAACAACTATGGATATATTTTCCTCACGGTGAATTTTCTTCATAGTGAATTGATGGCAGCGAACTTCCCTGTAATCGAGAAACGTATGCATAAGGTTTTGAAGTCGTCTTGAGGTCGTAGTGAAAGCTAAGCGAATTCATCTCCCAGCCATATTGTGCATGTATAGTAATACTACGATCATGAAATTAGCATTAGCCTATCTCAGTCTTTCTCGTGGAACACCTAGGAACCATTTGTGGAACCCTAGGGTTCCGGGGAACCCCGGTTGAGAAACGCTGATCTGGTTGATACTTTTCGATTCTTTTAAAGCTACTCTTACTTTTGGATAAGATACGATGTTTTCCGTTCCTTTCATCCAAACTTAAATTTAGCCCGGACACTATTTATGTGTGTGTGTGTATACATATTACTATGGCTGCGTATTGTTGGCACGCCGTCGCTTACGACGACGAGGGTTCCAGTTGGTCCGATCAACGGAACAGCCTGCTCGTGAAATTAACGTGCAAGTGGCTGAGCACTCCACAGACACGTATACCCTTAACGTAGTTCTCGGGGATATTCAGTATGACACAGAGTGTGACAAGGCTGGCCCTTTGAATTACAGGTACAACAGAAACAGGAAGAAAGAGTGAGAGAAGGTTGTGGTGAAGGAGTACAGTAGGGTTCGCCACCATCCCCTGCCGGAGCCTCGTGGAGCTTTAGGTGTTTTCGTTCAATAAACACTCACAACGCCCGGTCTGGGAATCGAAACAGCGATCCTATGACCGCGAGTTCACTGCCCTAACCACTGGGCCATTGCGCCTCCACTATGGCTGCGTATAAGTATACATTTACATGCTAGCACATTAGTGAACCCACACTGTTTGCAGAAGGGCATCTACATGTACACATATTATCGTTTACCAACCGAGAACATCAGACCTGATTGCCTGCCTTTAATTGCCCATGTGTACATATGATCTCATCTATGCGTCTGCACTTCTGTTATTCATCGGTGTATGTGTGTGCGTACATACGTGTAAACATTTCCTAACCAGCAGCGGAATTCCAACGGTTCAATCCCAAATGTATAAATGCATTTGTGATTAATGCTCTTGACAAGCTGCTTACCGCGGTCATTGACCAGACAAAAAGAAAAATCAACGTCTTATCTTTCTTTTAGATTGTATTCTACTCTTCTGTGAAGGCGCGTGGCTTAGTGGTTACGGTATTTGGCTCGCGATCGTAAGGTCGTGGTGTTCGATTCCCGGTGGCGCGTTGTGTCCTGGAGTAAGACACTTTATTTCATGTTTCCCCAGCCCACTCAGCTGGCAAAAATGAGTAGTACCTCTATTTCAAATGGCCAGCCTTGTCATACTCTGTGGCACGCTCGATCTCCCTGAGAACTACATTAAGGGTATGCGTGTCTGCGGAGCGCTCAGTCACATGGAGGTTAATTTCACAAACAGGTTGGTCGAATCAAGTGGAACCCTCATCGTTGAGTGCTGGTTTTCTTTTCTTCTCTTTTTATTATTATTCCAGCTCACCATTTCTAGTCTAAACCTATCCATCCTCCTCTTTCTTTTCCAATTATATTTTCCTTCCGTCTTCCATCTCCACACTCCTAAGTTTTCTTTCTTTCTCTCTGCATGATCTGTCTCTCTCTCCGGCTCAATAAATAGCTTTTTTATTGTTTCCAAAAGCTGTTCTCAATCCTTGAAAAAGGTTCTCCTCTCGCCGCTCTCTCCATCTGTGTGTGTGTGTGTGTGTGTGTGTGTGTGTACACGAGTGGACAAACGAAAGAAAGTGGCACTCAACACATTTGATAGAGAATACATGTTAGTTTCAGTGCCTCGTAGAATAAAAGTAGCTCATCTGGTACCTGACGAGCTACGTTTATTCTACGAGCCACAAATACTACATACAAACACACACACACACACAAACACACACATATCTATACATCTATATAGACAGACAGACAGACAGACAGACAGATAGATAGATAGATAGATAGAAAAAGTTGTGACGTTACTAACGGGACAAACTTTTCTCAGATTGTCTGCTTATTTCGCTGGGATTAATCAAATTGATATAGACGCCTATGATGCGAATCCAACAAAGTTAAAAAATCGATTAAGATCATTCCACATTTTTTTTCGATCTACATAGAAACAGCTAAACTTGCCCTGTTTATGAAGGTACTATACAAGTTACATATATATTCTTCTGTGATATTTATACCCAAGTGTCTCGATCTATAGCTTTGAATCCCACTCAACAGATTATGTGTCCCGCACAAAGGGTTCGAAACAACAGAAACTTTAGATTAGTCTTGAAGAGGGGCTTGAATATATCTCATTTTGTCGTCATGTAATTTCTGTTCGGTTTTTACACGTTCCCGCCTTTTATTGTAAGCTCCTTTCTGTGTTGGCAAGATATTTCATTCTCCCGCTCTCTCGCATCGCCCGTAAAACTTCGTTTCTTTGTTATCACCCTTTTCTGCCTATTTTACTTGAACTTTCGTCTCTTATTCTTCACAGTGCTCAAATTATTGCACACACACACACACACACGTGTGTGTGTGTGTGTAGCTATATGAACGTCTATATTATTCTATGTATCTATACATAAAAGTCTTTACATACACAAACACGCACACATACCCACAAATACATATATGACTGCGTGAATCAGTAACTACCCGCTTTTGAGGTACATCTATGTCTGCGTGTGTGGGGGTAATTAATGTATATGTATATATATACCTAATTATATATGCTTCAACAGTACACTACACTCTGTTGGCAGCAATTCTTACCAAAATTTATTTTTATCCTGCTTATGTGTATAAATGTATATAAAGAGATAAATGTATGAGTGTCTATATATGTAGGTGTGAGTGTGTGTGTGTTTGTATGTGTGTATATGTGAATGTTTGTACACACACACACACACACACACACACACATACATTTATATATCCATGTTTCGGCTCTCAAGCTCTCAATGAAACCCACAGGTTTCTAAATGTGTATCCAAGTGTGTGTGTGTGTGTACGTGTGTGTACGTATATACATACAAGTATGAATGTGCGTATGTGTATATATGTATATGTATATATATATATATATATATATGTATGTATATATAATATATGTTAAGTAAACATACGTATATACTCACCCACACAGGTATGTATATTTAGGTAAGATGTCTTAGAGTATTTTCGCATATTTGCATGTTTCTGCATATCCTGTACACACACACACACACACACACACACACACACACACACACATAACACACACATGCATATACATATATACAATATAGTAGTCTGTTTCTAGGCGTGTTTTTTTTCTGTATTGTGTGTTACTTTATTGTTTGTATTATTTATTTTATTACTTGTCTACTACAAACTTACTTATGAATGTATACTTACGTATACAAGCTATATATATGTGTGTGTGTGTATGTGTACGTATGTGTGTGATTGTATATGAATGTGTATATTATATATGTATATAGATATATATAGAAGTGTGTGTGTGTGTGTGTATATGTATATATATATATATATATATACTACTACACATTTATATACACTATATATATATATATAT
>NC_068982.1:58678457-58679864 GCF_001194135.2 Octopus bimaculoides | reverse complement strand
TGTGTAGTAGTGTAAATGAAGATACACACACACGCACACACACATACTCACTCTCCCACATAGTCACACATGCCCAGCACTGATCTTTGTGTGTGTGTGCGTGTGCATGTGTGTATGTGTGTTTGTGTATGCAGGGGTGGGTTGGTGGGGGGGGTGCAATGCTTTGTTTATTTTGTAATGAAATTAATGTCAGTAAGAATGGGAAAATATTATTTTCAGTAAAACTTGACACAAACATACCAACGTGGATGGCAGGCTGGTAGTGTTGATAACATACATTATGTATTTTTGTATTACACTCTCTTTACAATACTGAAGTTGCCCTGCATTTTCCCTATATATATATTTATATATATTTCTACTTTATGAGTGTTCATGTATTTATGTATTTGTATGTGTATGTATGTATGTATGTACATGCGGATAGTTATATGTCGCTGTAAAGGTTGTGTATGTACGTAACTGTACGTACATGCTTATATTGTGATTGCATGTGTGTGTGTGTGTGTGTGTGATTGCATATGTGTGTGCGTGTGTATGTGATTGCATGTGGTGTGTGTGTGTGTGTGGTTTCATATGTGTGTGTGTATGTTATTGCATGTGTATGAATGTGCGTGTGTGTGTATGATTGCATGTGTGCGCGTGTGTGTGTGATTACATGTGTGTGTCTGTGTGCGTCTGATTGCATATGTGTGTGTGATTGCATATGTGTATGCGTGTGTATGTGATTGCATATGTGTGTGTGTGGTTGCATATGTGTGTGTGTGTGGTTGCATATGTGTGTGTGTGGTTGCATATGTGCGTGCGTGTGTATATGTGATTGCATATGTGTGTCTTTATGTGTGTGTGTTTGTGTTGTGTGTGCGCGTGTGCATGTGTGTGTTTGTGTGTCTGTGTGCATGAATGTATAGATAGCTGGAAGAATGTATGGATGAAAGGATAAATGGATGGAAGGATCGATGAAAGGATGGATGGGTGGGTGGATCATTGGAACATGGGAAAAATTGCCTCATGGTATTTGTTTCGGCTCTTTATGCTCCGAGTTCAAATCCCACTGTGATCATCTTTGTTTTAACATCCTCTTGAGATTGATGAAACATAAATCTGAGGTTAATATAATCGACTTACACCCTTTCCCTCAAAATTGCTGACCTTGTATATCATCATCATCATCACCACCACCACCACCACCATCATTATCATCGTCATCGTCATCGTCGTCATCGTCATCGTCATCATCATCGTCGTCGTCATCGTCATCATCATCAGCAGCAGCATCATCATCATCCTCATTATCAACTTCATCATCATCAATCTCATCAACGTCATCAGCCTCCTCATCATCAGCATCATCATTGTCATCGTTTTAACGTCTACCGTTCCCTGTATCAGATGACATTGGTTAAG
>NC_068982.1:58676846-58677712 GCF_001194135.2 Octopus bimaculoides | reverse complement strand
GGGGGGGGGTCAGTTTCCTATTTCTTTATTGCCCACAAGGGGCTAAACATAGATAGGACAAACAAAGGGATTAAGTCGATTACATCGACCCCAGTGCGTAACTAGTACTTAATTTATCGCCCGCGAAAGGATTAAAGGCAAAGTCGACCTCGGCGGAATTTGAACTCAGAATGTAATGGCAGACGAAGTACTACTAAGCATTTCGCCCGGCGTGCTAACGTTTCTGCCAGCTCATCGCCTTTTCAGTTTCTGTCTATCATAACTCCACTCACAAGGTTTTGGTCAGCCTAGGGCTACGGTAGAACACATTGTCCTAGGGTGCCACACAGTGGGACTGAACTTACAGTCATGTGGGCTCGAAACCAAGCTTCATAACCACACAACCATGCCCGCTGCCACCCTAAATCAAGAAGCATTAATTCAATCATATTTCGTTTAGGAATACGTTCTTGTTTGTATGTATATATGTGTATGTATGTGTGGGTGGGGTTTAAAGGAGATTTGGCTACCTTTACTAGTGAGTAGATCATACATGCAATGGCTTGATAAGTGTTTAATGCTAAGAAGGAGGTATTTTTTAGCGATAAAAACATGTTCCCACAAGGATGCCATTCCTCAACAATTCTTGTAAGGAGAATTCATGATAAATAAATAAATAGAATAAATGAAAATAAATAAAATAAACTAAAAGAAAAATAGCTTCATGTTCCACTAGGGTAAAGTGGAGTCCCTTCTGTCGATGAATAATTCACTTATTAGGTAATAAAACTTATAAGATATCATTTGGATGTGGGTTCAATATCCATCTACTTCTTATTTGCTATTGTTCCTTTTTTTTTTTTTTTTTTTTTTTTTTTTTTTTTTTT
>NC_068982.1:58675436-58676444 GCF_001194135.2 Octopus bimaculoides | reverse complement strand
ATATATATATACATATATATATATACATATATGTATATGTATATATGTATATATATATGTGTGTGTGTGTGTGTATACATGCATCTATGTAAGTATGTATGTATGTATGTATGCATGTATCTATGTATTATGTATGTATATATATATATATATACACACACACACATAAATATGTGTCTGTGTTGAGGTTACCACAGCAATATGACCTACAGTAGATGTAACATGTTCAAATCCCGCTGGTAATGTTACAAATTTTTCCTGTGATGTATGTATACACACATAGACACACGCACGCGTGCACACACACACACATACATACATACACCCGCAAACATAGCTACATACATAAATACACATGTGTGTGTGTGGGGGGGGGGCATAAATTTTTGATCATTAATTAATTTATGCAATTACGCATATCTACTGATAGTGATAACTTAACACTCACAACTGCCTTCATAGTTATTCAAACCTCCAGGCATCTCTTTTGGATATGTGGCTGTACTGGATCGTAACCACTGCTTAGAAACATTTTTTTTTTAACCAAGCTTTTGTGCATTGCTATGGCGCGCTTTCAGGGAGATGAAATTGCCTCCCCCTGGCAGAATATGCTATGGCATGTGTGTTGTAGGCTGAAGAATGCTAGGCTGAAAGATGCCGGAGATTGTAAGATTACATTTGTCTTTTATGTTGCCACAGAACATGGTTTCTTTCAGCAGTTTTCATTTCATACCTTTCGGTCTTGGCTCATATCAGAGCTATACTTGAAGCTCATTGGCTTAACTATGCAAGGACAGATGTGTTCAAAACTCCCTGAGGCATTACATAGCTGCATACCATAGAGTTCATATATACATGCATACATCATATACGCGCGCGCACACACACACACATATATATATTATATATATACACATATATACATCGACTGACCATGCGCGTGCGGTGACACCATGAGTAGGACTTTGTGTATACATACAAACATACATACATGCATATATATATATA
>NC_068982.1:58674200-58674907 GCF_001194135.2 Octopus bimaculoides | reverse complement strand
CACACACACACACACACACACACACACACACACACACACACACACACACACACAACTGTACCATTACGTTCATCTGTTTTGTTAATCCCCTTTAACAACACGGCACTATGCAATTATTGACACCACAATACTATGTTACACCAATAATAAGTCTTACAATAAACTTTTACATCACTCCACTTTACTATTACACCATAAACTAAATATAGCAGTCAAATCTTTTCTCAGATATAGTGACCTTCTAATAAAAGGAAGGACACATTTGATAATGTTGATACAGTTCGTTCCAAGCAAGGAAAGCATTGTTATGGCTGGAACATTTTGATTGCAGGTTAATTGGATAAATAATTGACCTAGAATGAGGCATCAGCGTACATTAAGTAATTATCTAACATGAATAAAAACGATAAAGTTGGCACTATAATTATTGATATTAAACAGGCTATGTGGTTAAGAAGCTTGTCTTGCAACAACCACGTGGTTTCAGGTTCAAGTCCACTGCATGACATTTTGGATAAGAGCCTTCCGTTGGTCAACCAATGTTTGTGAGTGAATTTTGTACATGAAACTGTCAGGAAACCAATCACACACACACACATATATATATATTCTCTCTCTTTCCTTTCCCGAGCGTCTAGTAACACAATCTGTATCACGTCCTCACGTTGTTGTTTTTTGTTGTTGTTTTTTTGTCTTTTTCCTATTTT
>NC_068982.1:58673399-58674190 GCF_001194135.2 Octopus bimaculoides | reverse complement strand
TGCAATGACTAAGGAAAATAATCTAATAAAGGGGCATATAAGCGCTCGACAGAAAAAAGAAGGCTTTCCTATCCGCTTTCCTCTCACGCGGATAAGAAAGCCTTCTTTTTTCTGTCGAGGGCTTCTATGCCCCTTTATTAGACTATTTTCCTTAGTCATTGCACAGTGATCGCCATAAGCTTTAAGCTTATATAAAAATACTATTATTTTTATTTACAGGATTGTTAAAATGGAGCCGTATAAAAAAACCATTCGCACCGAAAGCATACAGAAAGTTTGTTTACATATAAAAAAACAAACACGAACTATTATACAGGGTGTCCACAAATCTGGGTATATGGGGATTAACACATACTTTAAGAAATTATTATTTCTTCTATTTAATTGGTTATGTTATGATTTTATTTGCTCCATGTACTCACATGGGGATTAACACATACTTAAAAAATTATTATTTCTTATATTTAATTGTTTATGATATGATTTTATTTACTCCAGGTGCCCTGTAGTTCTTAAATTTGACAGTAAAAGGGAGGCTCATTCGCTGGTGTAAAGATAACACAGTTGCGTTAGCAAAGGGATGTGGGTTCGTCTCTCTCACGTGGATAGAAAAGCCTTCTTTTTCTGTCAAGGGTTTATATGCCTCTTTATTAGATTATTTTCTTTAGTCATTGCACGGTGATCGCCATAAGCTTTAAGCTTATATAAAAAATACCATCACTATTTACAGGATTGTAAAAATGGTGTCGTATAAAAACCCGTTCGCACCGAAAGCATATACATATATATAT
>NC_068982.1:58670035-58673022 GCF_001194135.2 Octopus bimaculoides | reverse complement strand
TACATAAAGATATCTTGAAATACTAAAGAGTAAATTTATTCAACAAAATCGCCATTGGCTTGAACTACGGCCTCCAGACGACTTCAAAATCTCCTGCAGCTCTTCTCGACGGTCTCCTTGTTTAATTTGGTGAATGCTGCCATAATCCTTGCCTTCAGTTCATTTTTGATGTTACAAGAAATGTTGTTGGACTCTCACTCAACTGCGCCCTACACATTATAATCAAGGGGTTTGCAGTCTGGGGAGTTAGGTGGTCAGTTGTTAGGGGTGATGTGGTCGCAGAAATTGTCTGACAGTCATGACTGGGTTTTCCTGCGTCTATGGCATGGTGCAGAGTCCTGTTGCTAGACTTAGGGTCTGCCAGCAGCCATCCTCTTGACCCAGAGCAGTACTATCTCCTCCAGACACTTGATGTAAGCCTCTGTGTTGAGTGTGAGGTCATGTGGGAAGATGAATGGAGGCATACCGTCGCCATCACTAGTGATCACTCCAAACACCATGATGTTGTCTGGATGTTCGATTTTTATCACTCTTGGTACATGTTTTGGGGACACAGCAAGCCAACGGTTGTTCAATGTGTTCACCATCTAATCCTAGCAGAAATGCTTCTCGTCTGAGAAAAACCAAAGCATGTTCAGTTGGAGGGGTGACTTGAGTTTGTTCAGAAGCTTCACAAGGTGGTCTTTCCTCTTGTCCTTGATGGCTTGGGATAAAAATTGGCATTTTCTTAACTTGTATGAGGAACACTGAATGTCTTCATGCACAGTCTGCCTGAAAAGAAACTCAGACACACCCCTGTCCCTGGTGATGGACCTGATTGACTTGGAGGGGTCATTGTCAGTTATGGTCTGGATCTCACCAACAAATTCAGGAGTTCTTTTGTGATCAGAATGATTAGCGTGAGTTTTCCAAGCTGCTATACCTTCACAATCACCATTAGACTCATCCAACTCTTTCCGAATCTTCTGCACTGTCCTCAGATTGACACACAAACACTCTGAAATGTTCGTATTGGAGATTCCAGTGTGAATGCCCAGCAGTACAGCATGTCGTTTCAAATTTCTGGCAGAGTGAATTGCGTCATGGTGTTGTTTTTCTCACAGACAGTACCCAACTGATCCTACTATACTGTGAAGTCAACAAAATCAAAACGCGCGAAATTAAAAATATAAAATGGTGACAATTTACCCATTGCTGCAACTTGGGGGGGGGGGAGTGTGTGTGTGCGTTAGAACATTGGGAAAAATGTGCTGTCGGATTTCTTCTAACTCTCTGGGTTCTGAGTTCAAATTTTCCAGTTTTTGTTTGATGACAAGTGATCTGGCGGTGACAATTAATTGAGACCCTTGGTAATTTGCTATGCTTGAGAAGACACGTCAAGCCAAGTGAAATCATAGTCATGACCAGTGCCGGTGACACATAAAAGGCACCCATGATGGTCACACATAAACGACACACATGGTGGTGGCACGTGCAAGACACCCATGCCTGTGATACGTAAAAGCACCAACTACACTTTTGGAGTGGTTGGCATTAGGAAGGGCATCCAGCCATAGAAACTATGCTAAATCAGACTGGAACTTGGTGCAGCTCTCTGACTTACCAGTTCCGATCAAATCGTCTAACCCATGCCAGCATGGAAAGTGGACGTTAAATGACGACGACGACGATGATGATGATGATGTTGATGATGGTGGTGGTGGTGGTGGTGGTGGTGGTAGTGATGGTGGTGGTGATGATGATGTGAGTGTGTTGTATTTGTGTTTATCCTCTACCACCATTTGACAAGCAGCGTTGATTTGTTTATGACATAGTAACTTAGCTGTTTGGCAAAGGAGACTGACAGAGTAAGTTCCAAGCTTAAAAAGAAAAAGAAGCACTAGAGTATTTGATTTCATTCATTAAAACTCTTCAGCATTGCCACAGTCCAATGACTGAAGCAGGTAAAAAAAAAAGAAAGAAGATATAATCAAAGTTTAACGAACCTTGTCCTTTCTTATGAGAACATATACCTGCATTCTCTTTGATCTCCTTGCTACAGGTTAGGTATAGGATGTGATTTGAGGAAGAGTTGGCCTTTATGCTTTTGCAGGTAAAGTAAGCATAAAAAAACACTGATCTGCTAAGAACAAACTTTAATTTCTTCTGCTTTGGTTTTGGTTTGCCTTGTAAAATTTAAACATTTCTGAATGTCTGTGAAAAATTCTTGTGATACCATTTGTGAACTCTCGTGAGATTTCAGTGTTTAATTAGCAACAGAGTTGAAATCTAACCCTTTCAGTGAACATTTAGATATACATCACTCATTCACATGCACACATGGAGATAGAAAATGTGTGTCATGCATGTGTGTGTGTGTACATGTGTGTTTGTGTGTGCGTGTGTGAGAGTGTGAGTGTGGGTGTTTGCGTGTGTGCAAACATTAAGGTTTCTATGCAAATTTCTGTTAAGATCTATGTCTGTTCACGCATTAGGATTTAGCAGTTTTGCGACTTTCAGTAGAAGTGTTTTACGGTAAGCAGATAATTTAGGTATGCGTCACACACAAACATACACACACATATTTAGATTGATATTCACGTGTTTGTGTGTGTGTGTATATATATATATATATATATATATATATATATGTGTGTGTGTGTGTGTGTATATATATGTGTGTGTGTGTGCGTATGTATATATATATATATACATATATATATATATATATATATATATATATATATATATATATATATATATATATACATACATATACGTGCATGATTATTTACATAAATGGAGATGACAAGATATGTAAATATATATACACACATACATATAAATCTATGTATGTGTATGTATATGATATGTATATATACATATACATAAATATATGTATATATATATGTATATTTATATGTGTATGTATATATATATGTATATATATGTATATATATATATATATATATATATATATATATATATATATATATATATATATATAT
>NC_068982.1:58669227-58669525 GCF_001194135.2 Octopus bimaculoides | reverse complement strand
TATATATATATATATATATATATCGGTGTGAATGAGTGTATACATGTAGCCTTATTCATGATGAATAATAGAAAATACTACATTCCAGTGAAAATTGTCCAACAAGAGAAATGTTTACATTTAATCACTTCCTACCTGAAGCAAAATGTTTTACATACCATGAAATTGTGTGCTGTATAAGTGAATGACCGTATATGTATATCTGTGTGCATGTATGGATATACCTATATAAGTTGGTATGCATATATACAAATGCATTATATGTGTGTGTGTGAGTGTATATGTACATACATACATG
>NC_068982.1:58664029-58667795 GCF_001194135.2 Octopus bimaculoides | reverse complement strand
TATGCATCTATATATATGTATGTTTGTGTGTATATATATATGTGTGTGTGTGTGTTTGTGTATTCATATATTATATATGTTTATATTATATACATATACAGATTATATACATATATTTATATATATATATATATATATGTGTGTATATATATATATATATATATATATATGTGTGTATATATATATATATATATATATACATTGTGTATATGTGTGTGTGTGTGTACTGATTGGACAGTAGAAGATAAGTGAATACAAATAATATCCAAACATATGAGTATATATTCTTTTTGTGTGTGCATACATATGTGTGTGTGTGTGTGTACATACCTACATACGCATATACATACCTTTTTATCTTAGATTTAAGTATTTAATTAAATTCACTTCATTTGATTACAAGAATCTCAATGTAAGTTTCAAAGTAAAAAAACAAATACTGAAATGTAAAACTCAAAAGAAAGAAAATTATAAAAAAAGTGTCTTAAAAATTTTATTTTATTTTAAATTTATATATACAGTTTAAAAAGAACCTTTAGATAATTTTAAAAAAATAGGTCCATTTAAATTGCTTCTAGATATAACAATCAAGTACTGAATTTATTTATTTGTCAAAAGATGTAAATAAATAAATAAATAAATAATGGTTAATTTTTTGAAGAATTAAAAATTTTTTATTTAACTTTATTTAATTTTTTTGTAGGCCTTGTTTGCTTGTATTTTTAGGACATCAATCTTCATCTGTATTTATTTATGCTGACCTAATTTTATCATTGGAATTTGATGAAAGTCACATATGCCCATGTTGTGAAGTTGATAAAATACAGCCTGAAGTGCTAGGGGCATTTTCTTTCTCTTTTTTCTCCTATCTCCAACACTCTGTTGTTGCTTTATTCTCCTCCCACCAATTCCTACTTTATCCTCTATCGCCCTCCTAATTCTACCTGGTTTATAAAAAGAACACAATACACTGCCCAGCTTGAGAATTGAAATCCCAATGTTGTGATTGCAAGTGCAACACCTTAACCATTATGTCATACACCATCACATAAAGTGAGCTGAATACCATGAAAATGCAAGAGCATTTCATAAACTCATAATACCTGTATTTTAGCTTCACCTGTTCATTGTTATAACTGTGGTTGTTGCTGCTTCAATTGTTGTTATTGTTGTTCTCTAACTCGAGGTCAGCTGTCAATCAGACAGGAATATTATAGCTAAGGGATCTACTCAGTGGCTAGATATGATATGATAAGTCAGCAAGCAGGCAGAATAAACGACACACCAAGCAAAATGCTTAACGGCATTTTGTTCATCTATATGTTCCGAGTTCAAATTCCACTGGAGCTGACTTTGCTCTCCATCCTTTTGTAGTTCGATAAAATAAGTAGCAGTTGAGCATTGGGGCTGATGTAACTGACTTAGCTCCTTCCTTGAAACCGCTGGTCTTGTGCCAAAATTTGAACCCATTATTATAATTGTTTCAATAAGATTCTTAAACATATATAGGTGCAGGAGTGGCTGTGTGGTAAGTTGCTTGCTTACCAACCACATGGTTCCAGGTTCAGTCCCACTGCATGGCACCTTGGGCAAGTGTCTTCTACTATAGCCTCAGGCTTGACAACTGGTATTGGTTCGTTTATACACCCCACTATCCATAACTTAGTGGTTTGGCAAAAAAGATCGATAAAATAAGTACTGGACTTAAAAATAAATACTTAGGTCAATTCATTTTGCATAAACCCTTCAAGATTGTGTCCAAGCAGTGTCACAGTGAAATGACTGGAAGAAATAAAAGCTAAAAGACACAAGCAATTCTGATTAATACCTTTTATTTTTAATTCAAAATAATTTTAATTGTTTTCTAAAACTTTTTGTTATATTGATTAATTTTTTTTTTTCTTTTTTTACAGGTGCAAACAAAAGCGGCTATTTATACAGAAACTAATGATGTGCACTGTGACATTTTGTTATTTGATCATGGAAAGTTAAAAACTACAAGCTCACTTTTCCTTTTGAAGTTAAATATTCTGCTTTTCATTCAAAGTTAAAGACTACTAAACTACTAGCACATTTTTCATGGAAAAGTAAAAATTGCATGCTTACATTGCATGGGAAATTAAAATTACTTGCATGCTTTTCATAAAAAGGTAAAAATTGCATGTCTGCTCTGTATGAAAAGTTAAAAACTCCTAGGGCACTTTTCATGGATAGGTAAAAGTTGTATGCCTACTCTGCATAGAAAGGTATAAATTACTAGCACACTTTTCATGGAAAAGTAAAAATTACTGGCACACTTTTCATGAAAAGGTACAAATTGCATGGGAAGTTAAAAATTACTAGCACACTTTTCAGAGAAAGGTAAAATTTGCATGCCTACTTTTCATGGAAAATTAAAAGTTACTCCTACACTTTTCATGGAAAGGTAAAGATTGTATACCCACTTTTCACGCAAAGTTAAAAATACTAACACACTTTACATTTAAAGGTAAAATTTGCATGCCTACTTTGCATGGAGAATTAAAAGTTATAGTAGGCGCGGGCAAGGCTGTGTGGTTTGGAAGTATGCTTCCCAGCTACATGGTTTCAGGTTCAGTCCTACCGTGTAGCACCTTGGGCAAGTGTCTTCTGCTATAGCCCCGGGCCGACCGAAGCTTTGTGATTGAATTTGGTAGGCGGAAGTTACTGCCGCGTGTATATATGTCTGTGTATGTGCTTGTGCATCTCCGAAAGAGAGAGAGGGATTAGTACACTTTTCATTGAAAGGTAAAAATTGCACGTCTACTTTGCCATGTAGTGGAACTGGACCTGGAGCCATGAGGGTGGGAAGCAAACTTCTTACCACACAGGCATTCCTACATCTTGGTCAACACACTCTAAATTAAATAAATATGAAATTTACTTAAATAGTTAGATAAATTACAGGTACCGTCACATTAATATAAATGATATAAGTTTATTAAATTGTATTTTGTGAAACGTGCAAGACACCAGTAAATTAATCTGGTACCCATGGTAATTTGAAATTCCTGTTCATAAATTAGTGCAGATAATAAGAGATTCTGAATCATTGGTGTCTGGATAGTTGGTATTGTATCTGGACAAAACTGGGGGGGGGGGGAATGAAACAGTCCTAGCAGAAGTGTCTGTGATCCAATTAAACAACAATGACATCAACAAGTAGTGAAACCATAAGGCCCAACTGAGCTTATTAGCTCATCAAATGTTCAGTTAATTAGTCCTGTATTAAAAAATACATACTCTAAGCTGATTAATCCTGTACTGTAAACTACATAATCTAAGTTATTTCACCATTTATGTTTACATCCTTAGTCTTCAACCCTTAAATAATCATTATCTGTCTAAATTAAATTTTGTCTTTGTTAAGTTCCATCGACTCTCTTAAACTTCATTGACTCTCTTGAACTTCAGTAACTCTCTCGCTCTTTCTCTCTCTCTCTCTCTGTATATATATATATATACATATATATATATATATATATATATATATATATATATATATATATATATATATATTTATAAATATAATTAAGGGATCAGCAAAATATTTGCTTCACCATATACCGAAGTTAAGAAAATAGCAGCTAAAAAAGCTGAGAATCTCACAGATAGCACTACTGGAATACAGTACTGATGAAGGAAATTGATTATTAATTGTTAATTATTAATCATAATCCTGAAACGCGTCTGCTGTTAATCATCTGAATTGGTTAGTTTTTCATTGTTTTTTCTTCTTGTTTTTACT
>NC_068982.1:58658384-58663794 GCF_001194135.2 Octopus bimaculoides | reverse complement strand
CTAAGACATACCACCACGCTGAAAATAGCAGCCAAAGCTTGACTCTAAAACCACAATAAATGTTCATGCAGCACCAGGAGAGAAGACGATAGTTTATTTTGTCTCTTCGTCTTCTCTCCTGGTGCTGTATGAACATTTATTGTGGTTTTAGGTTTTAGAGTCAAGCTTTGACTGCTATTTCAAGCGTGGTGGTATCTCTTAGATACCCTAAATTATAATTTTAAATAATTATCACCTTTGATGGTTTTTATTCACATGCTGGCCACTTGATAAGATCAATATTTAAATAATGACATTAGCCTTATTTATATAAATTTATATATATGTATATATGTATATATATATATATATATATATATATATTCATGTCCACTATCTCTTTTAACCACTATTATCTCGGTTAACATCCAATGACACTTTATAATCTCCCCTATCTCTACTAATCTCTTCTATCTGTGTTAATCCCCATTGTCACATAACCTTTTGGAATCGCTCTACTTCTTTGTTATCAATGTTTATTCCCTATTGACCCAATCTTAGCTGACACTATATTCTCTATTGACTCTCTTAACATTCATTGACTATCTCTTAACATTTATCATCTATGTTAATTTCATTGACTCTTTGCAATCTCCATTGATTCTTTCTTAATCAACATTATCTTTCTTAAGTCTGTTAATCTCAACCTTCATTGACTCTTTGTTAATCTTCATTGACTTAATTTCCACTTCAATCTCTCAATTTCCAGTATCTCTCTTATCATTTATTATCTCTGCTAACTTTCTTTACCTCAGTTGACTCTCTTAACCTTAACTAACTCTCAATAACTTTCACTGACTCTCTCCTAACTTTCGTTGACTCCCTTAATCTTTATTATAGTTAACTTTCACTGTGTCACTTCACCTCAACAGACATTTTATAACCTCCACTGATTATCTATAATTTCTATTGACTCTCTATAGCCTGCTGTGACTCTCTTAACCTTAACTAACTCTCACTTAATTACATTCATTCTCTCTTAAACATAATGGACTCTCGTTATTCCATTCACTCTCTCTTAACCTTCATTGACTCTCTTAATCTCTATTGGCGGTCTTAACCTCCACTGACCCTCTCTTAACTTTCATTGACTTTCTTAAACTTAACTGACTCTCATTAACTCCATTAACCTCAATTGCTTTCCTTAACTGGCTCTCTCATCTATTTCATTGACTCTCCTGGACTCAACTGTCTCTCCATAAACCTCCATTGCCATTCCTAACCCTCATTCACACACACACACACACATACTGCATGCACTCGCACTCCCTCCCCCTCTCTCTCTCTCTCTCAAGCACACATTCTCTCTATCTATCTCTCTCTCTTTCTCTCTCTCTCTCTCTCTCTTGACTGCCAATATCCAGTCTGTACTAGTTAAAAGTTTCCATGACTGTTTTTTTTTGTTATTAAATCCACAAACAAAGACATTCACGTTCCCTGTTTCTCCCCTCTGTCATCTCCATCATATACCAATACTGATCCATGCCAGGATCTTTAGGATCACTTATACTTCTGCATTGTTTCCCCCCCTCCACACACTCACACACACTGCATCCTCCATTCACTGCCTCCCCCTGTCTCTGGTCATGACTTCTTTTTGTTTGTTGTTGTTGTTTTTTTTTTGTTTTTTTTTTTCAGGTGGACTAAGCTTTGGGGGAAGGAAAAGAAGGGCAAGAAGAGAATAATGGAAAGGAAGAGGGAAGGGGGGAAACAGAAGTGGAAGGGAATCTAGTTGAAGGTTTGCCTTTGCTTCAGGCTAGCATGATGCAAAGATCATAGTTAGTGGAGGGAATGAAGAATAGTTGTAATGGTGGCGGCAGTGGTAGCGACGGTGGTGGTGGTGGTGGTGGTGGACGGTATGGTGATGTTCCAGAGAGTGTTAGCTACTCTGTGTGTGTGTGTGTGTGTGTGTGCACGCGAGCATGCATGCAAGCACATTAATGTGTAGTTACCGATGTTTGCTGTAAAAGATAAAGTGTAATGCATGCTCTTACACACAAACACTCACGCACGCACGCACGCGCGCGCGCACACACACGCACACACACATGCATATGCATGTACATACATCCACAAAATATATAGAAAAGAAACACAAAAATAAAAATACACTTTTCTGCAGTGAGAGAGAGCGAGAGTGCACACATGCATATCTGTGTGTGTGTGTGTAATATATATATATATATATATGTGTGTGTGTGTGTGTGTGTGTGTATGCCTGTATATGTACATGTATATATGTGTGTGTGTGTGTGTGTGTGTATATATAGATATAGATATATATATACGCACAGGAGGAGCTTGTGGTAAGTAGCTTGCTTACCAACCACATAGTTCCGGGTTCAGTCCCACTGTGTGACACCTTGCGCAAGTGTCTCCTATTATAATCTTGGGCTGACCAAAACATTTTGAGTGGATTTGGTAGATGGAAACTGAAACAAGCCCATTATATATATAAAAATGTATGTATGTATATGTATATGTGTGTATATATATGTATGTGTGTGTATATGTTTGTGTATCTGTGGTTGTCCCTCCCCCCAACATCGCTTGACAACCGATGCTGATGTGTTTACATCCCCGTAATATAGCGGTTCGGCAAAAATGACCGATAGAATAAATACTAGGCTTACAAAGAATAAGTTCTGGGGTAGATTTGCTCGACTAAAAGCAGTGCTCCAGCATGGCCGCAGTCAAATGACTGAAACAAGTAAACGAAACGCTTAGTTTAGAATAGGGGCAGCTGATGAAAGAAATATTCTGTATGTGGTCTGTTTGTTTTCTGTGCTCTGTTTTTCATTTTGTCTACGTATTTTTTTGTGACGTCCTGTACCCAGATATGCATCTATATATACAAGTAGATGTAAGTTTGTATATACATGTACGTATCTATGCATATTCTCACATGTTATTTGTATTATTATATGTATGTCTGTATGTATGTGTATATGTATGTATGTATGTGTATATGTATGTATGTATGTACAAATGTGCACAAGTGTATTTGTGAAAGTTCATATACAGGTGGGTGTATATGTGAATGTGTATATTACACCAGAATGTATGTATTTGGTGACATTACAGCAGTAATACTCGTGTGTCTCTAACTGCACGTTTGTGGTGTCTAGTTCCAGGTCAGCTTTTATCACATTTATGATTAAAGCCGTTCCAGTAGTGACCATCCAGTATTTTTCTCTTTCTTTTTTTTTTTTTCGTCGTTTTTCTAGGACAGCATTATCATATCTGCCTTTTCTTCTGTGATGTTAGAGTGTGATTTCTGACGGACTTTTGCTGTTGTTTCTAGCAAACTGAGCTAAAGGCGTCTACGATGATTTGGTACATGTATGTATATGTATGCGCATTTGAATCTGTGAAAGTGTGTGAGAAGTATATGTACATTTACATGTAAGCGTGCGTGTATGCATGTGTGTGTGTGTGTGTGTGTGTGCGTGCGTGCGTGCGTGTGTGTGTGTGTGTGTGTGTGTGTGTGGCGTGCATGCGAAAAGTGGAGGCGCTTGGTTTTTTTTATAGTCTCGAATATAGGAAAGTATCATGATCATAAAAAATGTTGATTGATTATAAAAGTAAGTGGATATACAGAGAGCTAAATAGACAGACAGACAGATAGATAGATGGATAGACAGACAGACAGACAGACAGACATAGATAGATAGATAGATAGATAGATAGACGGGGTGCATGTACATATGCATATGTGCGCGTGAAAATTAACATATATCTTTGTATATATTCTTTTATTCTTTTACTTGTTTCATTCATTTGATTGCGACCATGCTGGAGCACCGCCTTTAGTCGAACAAATCGACGCCAGGACTGATTCTTTGTAAGCCTAGTACTTATTCTATCGGTATCTTTTTGCCGAACCGCTAGATTAAGGGGACGTAAACACATCAACATCGGTTGTCAAGTGATGGTAGGGGAGGGGACAAACACATATACACACACACACACACATATATATATATATATACGACGGGCTTCTTTCAGTTTCCTTCTACCAAATCCACTCACAAGGCTTTGGTCGGCTCGAGGCTATAGTAGAAGACACTTACCCCAGGTGCCACGCAGTGAGACTGAACCCGGAACCATGTAGCTGGGAAGCAAGCTTATTACCACACAGCTACGTCTACGTATGTATGTATATATGTGTGTGTGTGTGTTTGCGTGTGTGTACATACACACACGACAAACTAGCTACTGGTCACAAGAAAGCTGTAGCAAAAATAAAAACAATCATTGCCCATCGTCACGTACAATGGATGGAACCCAGATTCATGTGACTGAGAAGCGAGACTTTTAACCATTGGGCCATTTCCACGTTTTTGTTAACAATGGAGAATATATTAACACAAGCGCATATGCATGCATGCTCTCTCTCTCTCTCTCTCTCTCTCTTTCTCCACCCCACACCCTCTAACATACACACGCACATACATAATATATAGATACACACACATACATATATATCTCTTTCCGTCTACCAAAATCACTCACAGGATCGACCCTTGTCTATAGTAGAAGACACCTACCCAAGGTGCTGCCCAGTGGGACTGAACTTCAAAACACATGGTTGCAAAGTGAGCTTCTTAACCACACCACCATTCCAATATGTATGCATGTATGTATAATTATTTCTTTATTGCCCGCAGGGGGCTAAACATAGAGGGGACAAAGGAATTAAGTCGATTATACCGACACCAGTGCGTAACTAGTACTTATTTAATCGACCGTGAAAGGATAAAAGGTAAAGTCAACCTCGGCGGAATTTGAACTCAGAACGTAACGGCAGACGACATACCGCTAAGCATTTCGTCCGGCGTGCTAACGATCCTGCCAGCTCGCCGCCTTATGTATGTAAGTATAATGCAGTTAAAAAAAAATACGAACTAAAACTGAGAATGTTGAGTAGAAACTACCCTACGTATATATAATAGGTTTACCGATAACCTCAGTTAAAGTGTCCGAACAACTTTTTTATATGGGAGGGAGAATTCTGTGTGACATTCATCGGTATCTCAAACTCCAGTGTCTCTCTAAATGATGTAGAATGCTTATTTTAAAATATTGGCGGGTAAAACGGCGAGCTGGCAGAATTGTTAGCACGCCGGGGGAAATGCTTAGCAGCATTTCGTCTATTTTTTGCGTTCTGAATTAAAATTCTGCTGAGGTCAACTTTAACTTTCATCCATTTTCTATAAAATAAGTACCAGTTGAACATTGGAGTCGATGTAAGCGACTTGGCCCCTTCCCCGAAATTGCTGGCCTTGTGCCAAAATTTGAAGCCAATATTATAGGCGGGTACGATAGCACCGCTCCCCACCTCACCTTACCCGAATATATACAGAGACCT
>NC_068982.1:58654619-58657998 GCF_001194135.2 Octopus bimaculoides | reverse complement strand
GTCTGCCGCTACGTTCTGAGTTCAAATTCCGCCGAGGTCGACTTTACCTTTGATCTTTTCGGGGTCGATAAATTAAGTACTAGTTACGCACTAGAATCGATGTAATCGACTTAATCCCGTCGTCTGTCCTTGTTTGTCCCCTCTATGTTTAGCCCCTTGTGGACAATAAAGAAATAAGAAACGTTCGCACGCCGGGCGAAATGCTTAGCGGTATTTCGTCTGCCGCTACGTTCTGAGTTCAAATTCCGCCGAGGTCGACTTTACCTTTGATCCTTTCAGGGTCGATAAATTAAGTACCAATTACATACTGAGGTCGATCTAATCGACTGGTCCCCTTCCCCCAAAATTCGAGCCTTGTGCCTAAAGTAGAAAAGAATCGTTACTACGCCGGACAAAATGCTTATCGGCACTTAGTCTGTCTTTACGTTCCGCATTGAATTTCCGCCGAGGTTGACTTTTATCTCTTTCGAGGTCGATAAAATAAGAAGCAACTGAACACTGTGGTCAGTGTAATCGACTTACTCCTTCTCCTGAACTTACTGACCTTGTATCAAAATTTGACTAACCTCATAATAATCCTTTCTACAATAAGCACAAGGTCTCAAAATTAGGGGACGGAGATTAGATTACATCGACCTCCAGTACTTGACAGGTACTTATTTTATCGACCGCGAAAGGATGAAAGGCTAGGTCAACCGCGGCAGAATTTGAACTCAGAACGGAAAGACGGACGTACCTACCTTGATATAATACATCCTTATTATACTCCAGAATGCTTTAAAATTTAACTCGATATCGGCTGAATTTGAGCTCAGAACGTATTGAGAGGAAACGAAATGGCATAGCATATAGCTAACTGTCTGCTAATAGATATATACGCAGCTGCTTTCTGCCGATTCCGTTACGATCCTGGTTTCTTGAAAAAAAAAAAATAGAAAAATCAAGTCACTATAATAATAAAAACATACACAAAACCAAAAAATATAACTAAATGGCTTTAATCATGACAGCACACTCCAAGGGAAGTAACTCTGTCTTTTTACTTGATCCATGCATCATTTTATATCAATGAGTTGCAGGGAAAATAACCATTTCCAGTAAAAAGCTTAATTGAAAAAGTTTATAAGGAGGTATACTGACTTAATTTCTTCGAAGAAAGGACATCGACAAAAGCATCACTAAACATATATCTCCTTGCAGCACATAGTGTTTTTTTTCACGTATTATTTATCAACCGTTTTGTTAACCGACGTAAACATTGAGTTTTTCCCGTTACCAAGATGCTTTTTATTCTATTACTATCGAACGATTGACGTCTGGGACGGAATAATAGACAGACGTACAGTGTGTGTGTAATAGTGACTCACAGTTTTAGTTGAGTACAGATTCACTAAGCTTGTGATCGATTGAAATAATAAACAGCCAAAGTTTATACACACACACGCACATGCATACGCGCGCACGCGAGTACACACTTTCTATGTTTTAGTCGTTTCAGTTATTAGATTGCGGTCATGCTGGGGCAACCCCCTGACGGGTTTAGTCAAACAAACTGACCCCAGTACTTATATTACCTTTTTTTTCTTCTTTTTTTGCCTGGTACTTATTCTATCGAATCGCTAATTTACGGGAATGTAAAACAAACCAATACCGGTCGTTAAGCGGTGGTGGAGGGCAAACACAAACACAAACGCGCACGTGCACACACACACACACACACACACAAACACATATAAATATACATACATACATACACAAAAGGCTTCTTTTAGTTTCCGTCTAACAAATCCACTAATAAGGCTTTGATCGGCTCAAAGCTATATTAGACGACACTTGCTTCCCAACCAGATGGTTCTGGTTTCAGTCCCACTGCGTGGCACATTGGGCAAGTGTCTTCTATTATAGCCTCGGGCTAACCAAAGCCTTGTGAGTGGATTTGGTAGACGGAAGCCGAAAGAAGCCCGTCGCATATATAAATATATCAGTATTTCTCAACCATTTTACCCTTGCGTAAGCCTTAAAACAAATTATATGTCCCAACGAACGAATCCCTGGTTAAAAAAAATTAAATATCATATCTTTCTCATATTTTTTTCATCATAGTTCACGTGGTAAATATCATATATATATATATATATATATATATATATATCATAGGGTGTCCATAAATTACAGACATCCCTAAATATATCCCCAGTGGTTATATATATTTTTTTTGATAACATAATAAATTAGATAGGACAATGTCTATATTACAATATCACAATAACCAAAATGTGCACGTATAGTAATATTACGATACTGAAATTACTATTAGCTCATCTCACTCTTTCTCGTGGAACCCCCTAGGAATCTTTTGCGGAACCCTACAGTTTCGGGGGACCTCGGTTGAGAAACGCTGATGTGTGTGTGTGTGTGTGCGTGTGCGTGTGTGTGTAGTGGCGTGACGGTGGTTATGATGGTTGGAATAATGAATTATGAAAGGGACTTCTACGCAGTAGCTTCATCTGCTTGGAATAGCAACTAAATTTCCCCCTTCAGTCAAATTTTACGGTATTTTCGTCGCCCTTTCAAAGCCTAGCCAGGCTCATCGGCCCGGTTTCCTGGTTTCTATGGCGTATGTGTTCCGCCCCAGCTGGACGGGACGCCAGTCCATCACAGCGTTACTCAAGAAACAGGAAGAAAGAGTGAGAGAAAGTTGGGGCGAAAGAGTACAACAGGCGTTGCCACCCCCTCCCCTTGCCGGAGCCTCGTAGAGCTTTTAGGTGTTTTCGCTCAATAAACACACACAACGCCCGGTCTGGGAATCGAAACCGCGATCCTCCGACCGCGAGTCTGCTGCCCTAAAAACTGGGCCATTGCTCCTCCACTTACGGTATTTTAAGGAAAAAGATAAATTCCGTAATGTGGTTCGAAGAAGCATTATTTCCAAGTAAAAGGCAAAACGGTCATTGCCAAAACGTTTTTCATCATCGATCTCATTGATCATAATGACCTGGGGCTAAACAGCAATAATCCGGTATCAGTACCTGTTAGATATGTAATTCTTATACTGATTTAGGTGCGTATGTATGTATTCATGCGTTTATGTGCTCTTATTCGTTTGTGTGTATGTATGTGTTTGTGTGTGTGCATATATGTATGTATGTATGTATGCATGCATGCATGCATGTATGTATGTTTATATATATATATATATATACATGTATGTATTTGTCACTGTGTGTGTGTGCATTCTTTTTTTCTTTCTTTTTTTTTTTAGATAGGAGACAAGATAGTGCGCATGGCCCTTTACAGGGTCTCCATGACCGGTAGGAGGGAAGAAACTATCCTCAAAATTGAGAAATTGGGGATACACACACACACACACACACACACA
>NC_068982.1:58650403-58653365 GCF_001194135.2 Octopus bimaculoides | reverse complement strand
ATATCGATCCTAGTTCTTACCTGGTATTTATTTTATCGATCTACGAAACGCAAAGTCAGCCTCTGCAGAAATTGTCTGAGGTAAATAACCGGCACTCCATCGCTTACGACAAGAAGTGTTCCAGTTGATCCGTTCAACGGAACAGGCTGCTCGTAAAATTAACGTGAAAGCGACTGAGTACTCCACGTGTACCCTTAACGTAGCCAGCCTTCACACATTCTGTGTCACGCTGAATCTCCCTGAGAATACAATGAAGATGGGGGGGGGGTAATGGTAAAGATGTTGGTAGCGGTGGGTAAGATGTCTATGAAAGGTCTTATTGACGATGTTGGAGGTAGTCTGTAAGAGAAGCGTCACTCATGTAGTAGCATTGGTTTAATCGCGCCTTCTGCTAAATAAAAAAAAATTAAAATAAAGTAAATTTAAAAACAGCAATATATTCTAAATTCTAAGGAAGTGAATTGGCATCTGAGACGTCAGATCTGATAGAATACCTTGTAGTTTTATTCCGATTTTCTTCGTTCTAAGTTCAAATCCAGCTGAAGCCAACTTTGTCTATTATCCTTCGGTTCCCACACTTCCCACAAAAAGTATCAAACCACGGCGATAGATTGGCGTAACTATTATAGTCTTGGTCAGGATGTTTTGCGATATCTGTTCCAGCTCTTTGCATTCTGATGACACTTGTGCCAATCTTTGTTGACCTTGAGGCGACAGCCATTCCCTTGGATGAAACTGGTGATTCGGAATTTGGAGTTTTGTCCAGACCTGTGAATACAAGTACTGATACGTAGTCAACCTTGACTGTGCGATGCTATGCAGAGTGCGAGAGATATTTGAGGAAACTTATTTATCAGTATATTACTATCCTCAAACAACAGGGTCTTATAACCAATGCTGCTGGATACGTTGAGGTGCTATAGACAGTTGTTAAGGCCTGGGTGAATAAGTATGCAGTGAAAGGCTATATGCATTTCAGCAACTCTCAGCACTTTCTCACAAAGTCCACTACTATTGCTGCTTCCCTTACTGGTTGTTGGCACTCCGTCGCTTACGACGTCGAGGGTTCCAGTTGATCCGATCAACGGAACAGCCTGCTCGTGAAATTAACGTGCAAGTGGCTGATCACTCCACAGACACGTGTACCCTTAACGTAGTTCTCGGGGATATTCAGCGTGACACAGTGTGACAAGGCTGACCCTTTGAATTACAGGCACAACAGAAACAGGAAGTAAGAGTGAGAGAAAGTTGTGGTGGAAGTGTACAGCAGGGTTCGCCACCATCCCCTGCCGGAGCCTCGTGGAGCTTTAGGTGTTTTCGCTCAATAAACACTCACAATGCCCGGTCTGGGAATCGATTCCGCTGCCCTAACCACTGGGCCATTGCGCCTCCACTCCCTTACTGGTAGTTACTCCGTAAAATCAATATTCCCAGTAAGAAACAAAAAATAACAACAACATCTACTACTACTACTACTACTACTACTACTATCCAAAATCCATCACAAGGAAACCAACGACCAACATCATATAAATTTTGTAAAATATGGGAACAATTTAATTTAAATTATTTCAATTTGTTTTATCTTCTTTTGCAGCATGACTATGTCATCTTAAAAATGATTGAAACTGGCAGCATATTTGATAGAAATGTAAATATTTCGGGGTTTTTTTTGTTTATAATAAAGTTCTCAAAGCATCATTTTGTTTTGTTTTTTGTTTTTTTTTTATAAATTTGCATTTGAAAACTTGTTTTCTTAACGAAACACTTTCAAACTTGGGACACTGGTAGAATGTGTCATATAAAACTAGAGTTTGATTTGAAGAAGATTTGGCTGCTGTTTCTAGGAAATGAAGCACTTGGTGGAGGTGCATTAATAATTCTGCCAGCTCCAATAACAAGTGCAGGCAATATTCAAGTATTTTGATGGCTTTTCCCCCTTATTAGCTATTACTCAATCAACTGAAACAAGTAGAATAGTGTAATTCAAGCATAATAGCAGCCAAATCTTCTTCAAATCAAACTCTACCATCATTTAGAAAATGTGTTACTGAGTACTAGCGAAAAATTGTTACAAACACAGATACGCACAGCGTAATTTATTATATAAACAATATATGCGTATAAATTACCATTTTTCTGTAATTTTGTCTACTTCAAAAGAATACAAACAAAAAAAAAACGGATGAAATATGTCAACAAGGGATTAATACCATATACACCGCCACAACAGTAACTGTATTCAACTGAATAGACGTCAGTGATTGGTTGAAATTATTGAAATAAGACAATTTTTAACATGAAATAACTTCGAATACAAAAATTTTTATCTGTTCTATAACACAAAATATACAAGTATACGAAGTTTGAAAGTGTTTCGGTACCAAAAAACACTACATAAAACATAAATGAAAAATGTTGCCCGTCAAACCATAAAGATCCGAAAACCCGTTTAACCATTTCAGTATATATGTATGAGTGCATTAGTGTGTATGTGTGTGTGCGCGCACGTGTGTATATCTATATCTATTTATATCCTTTAAGTTTGTTTACGGGAAACTCTTTTGAATAAAAGCTCTTATTTTATCATGCCAGCTACAGCATAATGATATCAACAGGCAAAAGCAGTTTTGTGGTTGCACCGAGCTGTGCTGATATAATGTTGGATAAATATGCTGAGACCCCCTTCGGTCATGACTGACCATGGGATTGCACCTAGAAAGTTACCCTCCCAGGCACAAGTCTGGGCAAGGTCGTTTTATGGAAGACCAGCAGTCGCCCATGCATACCAGCCTCCCATTTCCATACCACTTATCCAAGTGATGTCGCAACTCATTTCTACAGCTGAGCGAACATAACAAACAACCCGGTCCGGGATTCGAACCCACAACCTCACGATCGTAAGCCCGACGCTCTAACCACTGAGCCATGCGCCTTCACAGGATATATATATATATATATA
>NC_068982.1:58645720-58649822 GCF_001194135.2 Octopus bimaculoides | reverse complement strand
CCCCCCCCAGTATTTATTGATTTTTCTCTCCTCCGCGTTACAGGTGGCGACACTTATACGATCGGTTGATGGTCCTTAGCGCGTTTTCAGAAAATATCTGTAATATATAGAATAATTTTCTGTTGCTGACCAACGAAGAACTTTTCATCGAATTTATCTAATTTCTTTCTTAATTCATCTATCGACAGTTCTGTTTCAGTCAGCAGAAATCTTATGTAAAATGAGTGACCAATTTATTGTGGCTAATGTCAAAAGTAACAATTAATCTTTTAAATAAAGATACAAATATATGAACATCATAATCAGTATGTTTTGGTAGCGTTTGAAACGGGACTCTTATTTGGGGCCATAGAAGCGAAAGGTTTCATATTTATTGTGTTTGATAGTGGTTACTACAGACATATGATTGGGGAGGGTAAGACGGTAGCCTTTTTAATTATGTTGATAATGACCATTCTAGTAATTAGCGATGGAGTTTCAATCACTGTAACAACTCGCATCTTAAACCGGTTACTCCTCCTACTACTACAACTGGTGATGGTGGTAGTAATAATAGTAGTTATGGAAGGAGGAGAAAAAAGAAGAGTAGTAGCAAGTCCTTGGTGGTTATATCGAAATTGTCTCTGAACGTAAGTACCTTGTTTTAGTTACCATCACGTCTGTCTTTTGGTATCCCGTCCCAACTTAGAATTCTTTCAAAATTTCTTCCTTCTCTAATCGTCTGTTATCCTTTTAATCTCCGTGTTACTTTATTCTTTAATATCCTTCCTCGCGAATTTTTAATCAGTGCATTTGAGTATGCATTCATCCGAACATCATAAAATAAGTATATACATACACAAAAATTATATAAATTTAATGTGGTCCTAATCAACAAATATTGAAGTGAGGACCAATCAATATATATATGATTGGGACGCCGAAGCATGCTGTTGCTGAACACAGAAGTAATTTGGGCGGGGGGGGATGCCAGCAATGTAAATGAAATAGAAGGATTACAATGTGTAACAAAATATTTATTTTTATTTATCTATCTATCTATATATATATATATATAAAATTGAGAATGTATGTCTGTGTGAATCCCTAAAACTCCAGAACTACACAACCAATTTCATTCGAAATTTATACATGCCTTACTTAGGGTCCCGGTTATGTTTTAGTCGAAAACAAATTTCAACTTCTTGCGTACTTCTAGTCCACAGCAACATCATATCTCCTCCACTATTTAAGTATTACGTGTCAAAACTGAAACAAAAACACCCATGTCATTCGAACCGGAATCTCAAAAACATTGTTATTATTAAATTTATGCATTTCTAATCAATTTGGAGATATTTGCTATCGAGTTGCAGATTTTTAACAATGCATTTGGTGATTATTTGCTTTATTTCTCGGGCAAAATTTACAACTTAGAATAAAAGAATAAAATTATTATTTTATTCAAAAATTGATGAGCTTTGTTTTTAGCGATGACTTGAAATGTTAAAATATTTTTTCTAACTGTATTTGCTTGAAAAAATATACTTTTCTTCATATTAAGCAATTCATTATAATTACTTTTACGATGTGCCTAAATAAGAACCATCGTTATAGATGAGCATTTCTCAACCTTTTTCGTGATTTGGCTTCCCTTGGACATTGAAAAAATTTATTTCGGCTCCCCTGTGTTGATGAAAAATTTAATCCAGCTTCCCATGTATCTGAGATAGACCGGCCGGCCCATGATAAATCTGACAAAAGGGGGGACCCGCAGAACTACCAGCTCACGAACTGCATCTGAAAGTTGGCGCGCCAATCATGCTGCTAAGGAATTTAGATGCTCCAATAATGTGCAATGGTACGCGGATGATTATTAAAAAATTGTGCTCCTGAGTTCTGTAGGCAACAATCTTGAACGAACCGACCGCTGGCTAAGACATACTTATAACTCCCATGTCCCTTACCCACTCCGATACGACCTACAAGTTTAAACAGATGCAATTTCCCATCAAACTGCTTTCCCATGACACTCAACAAGGCGCAGGGACAATCAGTGCAAGCGGTTGGTTTGTATCTGACAGAGCAAGTATTCTCACACGCACAACTGTACGTTGGCTGTCCCATGGTCTTTCTATTTGTGCACCCGAGGGAAGGACGAAGAATGTTGTCTACCAAGATAACAATGATAACAACAGCAACTGCTCCAATTTCAACTCCGCAATTTTTTCATCGTCCTGCTAGCCCACGTAAGTCCAATCTTGCTTCACTCTCCTTACTAACTCACCATGACATTCTTTTTTTTTTCTCCCAAGATCCGTCGCCCAAACACCACTTCGTATCCACTTCTTCCTCTTTTTTATGTCTTCGTTTCTCTCTTCGCGTCGTTCTCTGGCCGGGTGAAACTGGGCTTAGCTGATAGTTTATTATATATTTATCTTAAAACTGAGAATATGTGTCTGTCTGTGTGAATCCCTAAAACTCGAGGACTACACATCGGATTTCATTCAAAATTTTCACATGCAGTGTCATGCCCCCCCCCCCAAGTTCAACTTCTTGCCTAATGCGAGCTCGGAGCAATCTCTTATCTCTTACACTATATCAATTCAGAGTGCCATCATAACATAAGCGTATACAAAACTTGAAACTCAGTACGTAGTAGTTAACGATGTAAACGTGCTTATTTTTTAAACACTATAGAAGTACTATAAAAAAAAAAAGAACTTCTGTTTGAATTCACTCGTGCTCACAGCGCACATATTCCACCAGGGTTGACATACCAACAACGTTTATATATTAATCAAGCTGAAAAAAAAATAAACTAAAATTTTAATTCAATCTAGCCTATAAATTGATCTTCCCTATCGCGAAATCATGAATGTGTCGTATTTTATGAAAGTAGTACCTAATGCACTTACGCAGTAATATGCAAGATGTCTTTAAACTTTTTTTTTTATACCAACCTGCATGAAACTGCCTTTCGTTTTATATGACAAATTCCCTGCTTTAAAGTGGTCAAAATTAAAACATTTCCCAAGTTTCCTATTAACTCGTGTTCAAACAATAGCTTAATTAGTTATTTTACGAAATCCTTCGTTATTTTCAAAATTAAATTTAACGAAAGCAGTGTATTCATTTCAACAGAAATATGGTGACAAAATAGCTAAAACAGCCTTTCGGCTGATGTTCTCTGATTGTGTATGTCTTTTTAACTTTTGCTACTCTAAGAGCTATTTTATAAAAAAAAAAGCCCACAAAGAACAGATATTCATGTGAAACTTGAAAGAACTATCACCGACAACTATCAAAACATTTCCTTGTGTTTTGTAGTTTAAATGATGTTTGCGATTCTACAGCTTTGTTGAGTCATAGCATACCGAATCGTACATTGCTGCTTTGATTTTTAGATAGAAACAAACAGGAAAAATTGACTTACTGACCAAAGACGAAAAAAATTGTTACAGAGTGTAATAAATAAAGGACCATTTCAATTAACAATTAATTTATTCGGCGCATATCTTCGTTACATATGATCGTAATAATTGGTGACCTTATAAACCGTTACATATTCGTCACCTATTTACAATCTTTCGGTCATAGATTCCTCTCAAACCATTTCTGGATAATATAGGCCACTTTGTTTATAATAGCATCTCAGTTCCTATCCAACCACAAGTATGGGCGAAACCGTATCCTGTTCAACGCCCCACGGTGCTGACCACACTAAATGTATATCCAAATATCGAGCTGCGAACCTATAGATTAGTCGAAGTTAATTTTTACTCCTGTCAACGCCCTGTATTCCTTTAGAATGGTGGCGATCATTCTGTTTTATGGTGAGGATGTCAGCATATATCGATGAGACTCTCCAGCTTTCCATTTCTATGTGGTTACCCCCTCGACGTCTGCAGTTTCCTCAGAAGACAAATATTTTTTTACAGGAAAGGCGATATTTGATATTAAAGAATAAATAAAATATTTGTTTGACTGGGTGTAAAATTTTGTGTTGGAATTATTAACGTGTAAACTAATCTTGTTTTTACGCCTGTCTTACTGTCTGGTTGGTTTATCTATCAGTGTGTGTGCGCGCGCGCGCATATATATATATATATATATATATATA
>NC_068982.1:58640453-58644281 GCF_001194135.2 Octopus bimaculoides | reverse complement strand
GGGGGGTAAGTCGATTACATCGACCTCAGTGCTCAACTGGTACCTATTTTATCGACTCCAAAATGTAAGGCAAAGTCGACCTCGATGGAATTTGAGCTCATAACGTAAAGATGGACGAAATGCTGCTAAGCATTTTTGCCCGGCGTGTAGACTCTTCGTCCAGCGCGATGCCTTATGTTAAAGGTGTAAAATAGGAGTTTTTGTACGATAACTGGCGAGGAATGCGCACGTCTATGTCTTGTATGTATATTATCCGTTCGTTCCTGTGATGTGCTTATGTTTAACTTTTGAAACTTATTATTTAATGTAAGCCACACGCACATGTTTTTGTCCGTCTACATAGCAGTAATATTTTGTGCTTCCCAGACCGGGCGTTGTGAGTGTTTATTGAGCGAAAACACCTAAAGCTCCACGAGGCTCCAGGAAGGGATGGTGACAAACCCTGCTGTACTCTTTCCCCACAACTTTCTCTCACTCTTACTTTCTGTTTCTGTTGTGCCTGTAATTCAAAGGGTCAGCCTTGTCACACTGTGTCACGCTGAATATCCCCGAGAACTACGTTAAGGGTACACGTGTCTGTGGAGTGCTCAGCCACTTGCACATTAATTTCACGAGCAGGCTGTTCCGTTGATCGGATCAACTGGAACCCTCGACGTCGTAAGCGACGGGGTGCCGACAACAATATTTTGTGTAACGTCTCTTTCATTCTCGTGTCTCTTCCTCTCTCTCCACCTTACCTCTCTGTTGCTTTCTGTCTCTCTGCCCTCCCACCATTTCTCTCTCTCCTTTTTCTATCATGTGACCCGCGACCATTCACCTGTCTCTGTCCTCTCTCAGAGTCATACGGCTCTGAAATATTGTATATTTTATTTCGTGTGTATATTTATATTCGTCCCACTACCTGTGTCCTTTATTTTCACTGTCCTCAACATTCACTCAATATTCCCAGTAGTTTTCAACTGCTGACGCCACCAAAAATATACATTATCGTTAAAGGTGTGAAATTGTACGGATTGTTTGGATGATAACTAATGCGGAATGAGCACGTCCATATCTTGTGTCTATTCTTTTACTTGTTTCAGTCATTTGACTGCAACCAGGCTGGAGCATCGCCTTGATGGGTTTTAGTCGAACAGCTCGACTCCGAGACAAATAGTTTAAGCTTAATACTTACTCTATCGGTCTCTTTTGTCGAACAGTTAGTTTACAGGGATGTAAACACACTAATACTGGTTGTCAAGCGGTAACGGCGAGACAACCACAAGCACAAAGACACACACATGTATACGAGGGGCCTCTTTCAGTTTCCGTCTACCAAATCCACTAACAAGGCTTTGGTCGGTGCCAGGCTATAGTAGAAGACACTTGCTCAAGGTATAACAGTCGAACTGAATCCGGAACCATGTGGTTGGGATGCAAATTTTTTTATCCCATAGCCACGCCTCGTTCGTTCCTGTATCATCCTTCCGTTTAGCTTTTGAAATTTGTGTGTGTGTGAAACAGTAAGCTAAGAAACAGTAGCGTGGATAGTGGGTTGGATAGGTGCGGTCCGCTCCGGATGATGCATTTATGATGTGGCAGTTATGGGTCAGTTGTATAAGCCTGTACAGTCTTTGGAAATCAGAAGAGTGAGGGCGTGAAACTCAAGGGCTACCTCGGGGAAGGAGGAACACTCCAGCTACACTACTGGTCATAAACGAAAATCAGATTAATGTAAAATTGTTTTTATTATAATTGAGCATGGAAACAAACATTAATACATACATATATGTGTGTGTATATGTATATATGTGTGTGTGTGTGTATATATATATATATATATATATATATATATATGCATACACGCACACGACGTGCGTTGAAAAAGTATCCCACCTTTGAACATCAAAATGCAATTTTGTGCATTACACAAATTTTATTTTATAACCTCCAAACCTCACTACCCCCATCGCTTCCTTGGACAGGATGCGTTGCGATATCGGTTCCAGCTCTTTGCGTTCTGATGACACGTGTACCAATCGGTTTTGACCTTGAGGCGACAGCCATTCCTTTGCATAAAACTGGTGATTCGGAATCTTTTCCCAGCGCTTTGGCCACTGCTGGTGACACTTCCGAGACGCCTTCTCTGGAATACTATAGAGCCTCGCCGCCACGTTTCTCATAATTTCCTCCTGCGAGTCACCCTTTCAGCTAAGTTTTCAATTTGGGGAAGAACTAGAAGTCACATGGTGTCATGTCGGGAGAGTAGGGAGCCTGTCAAATAAGTGGTGTGTTACTCTTGACCAGGCAAACTTAGCTTATGAGTTGCGTTTCAAAGTATCCGACATTTTTTTTTTCAACTATCTCCGAATGCACAAATCTTCCGTTAAAATGGAATGTGTTTATTCCCACTTCGTGAGTAATTTCCTAAATTACTACATGACAGTCTTCTGTAGTTTTTTCCTGAACCTTCTCAATTGAGACCTCGTTTCGGCTGTGGATGACCTGTCTGAGCGTAACTTGTTCCCCAACTGAGGTGGGGCCATGTTTGAAGCGGTTGTACCACTCCTTGATCTGAGTTTTGCCCATAACATCATTGCCAAAACCCTACTGAGTCTTCCTGCTAGTTTGATCTTGAGTATCACCAAGGTTTTGGAAAAATTTGATGCAATATCTCTTTTCGATGTGTTTTGTCGTCTTGAGTGAAATCGAAAATGTGAAGAACGCGCACTCCATGTCTGTAATCTTGGCGTAGCATCCTGGAGCTCAAGTAGTCTTATGGCGCGAAAATTTTCAGGCATGCTCAGGAAGAGTGAAGCTACTGTCTATCAAAAGGATTTTGTCCACACAACATTATTTTTGACGAAATTAAATTTCGGATTTGTGTGTGTGTGTAAAACAAAGATAGGAATGGATAAAACCATATCTTTAATTGTTGATTACACCCACTAGTGTAGCTGGTGGTGGGGGGCGATAGGGTCTGTTGTAGGCAATATGTGTTATTGTTTTGTTTTTTTTTGTGGGATCCGAGGGCAGTAAACGGAAAGGCAGCCCCAGGTGGCACACACTCTAGCTACGCTAGTGATTACACTACATAATAGCAACGGTCGATTCTGCTGTGTCAGCAAATTTCGATAACGTTAAGACAATCCAAATTGGTTACATTCAAAGTGAACTAAAAAGAAATGTCTCTTATAGACGAACGCATACAAACAGAAGGTTGTGTTAATATATATTTTCAGATGCATTAATTTGACTGATATTTTCTGTATCTAAGTATGTTGACACAACAGAAGATATCGTCGGTATTGCATAGTGTAGTAATCACCAATTAAAGAAGTGATTTCGTCCATTCTTATTTTTGTTGTCTTATACTCTGATTTTTTTGAAATTCTTCTAAACGATATGTGGATTTATTGGTCGTACATGAGGAATTTGCTTGGATGTTTATTCTACTTGCATTTATTGGTTTCTGATTGTTGGATGTAGTTAACCAAATTTGAGTGCTTTATTGATATTTGCCTGAATTTTGTAATCCATTTTATTCATATATAAGTATAAGGGTTTTAATCAAAGTAATTTTAGTTCTATTATTCTGTAAAATGATATTAAATTAGTTTAAATGTACACAATTGCATAAAAATAATTTTTAATTCCATTAGACATTCTAAAATACTATTAAATTTCATTCAATTATAAATAAGGTAAAATTGGACAGAACTTATCGGATGACCTGATATATATATGTGTGTGTGTGTGTGTGTGTGTTTTATCTATGACTACTAGCATGTAAATTATAGTTAGAGCTACTATGGTTTACATTAACTTTTATTAACTTTCACCTATCCA
>NC_068982.1:58638743-58639852 GCF_001194135.2 Octopus bimaculoides | reverse complement strand
TATATATATAATATTAGGGATAAAAATCCAAATTTACAGGTAAAAACTCAATTAAATTCAATTTATTAAAAAGTAAAATTAAATTAAGTTTCACAGTATAAAATATATATATAGTTTTAGGGAAAAGAACAAAGGATGATGATGATGTTAAATATGTGACAGAGGATTTTCATTGATGAGTTCATGAACCTTGGTTCTTTTCCCTAAAACTATATATATATATATATGTGTGTGTGTGTGTGTGTGTGTTTTATCTATGACTACTAGCATGTAAATTATAGTTAGAGCTACTATGGTTTACATTAACTTTTATTAACTTTCACCTATCCAAGTTTTAGGCAATGGACAATGTCATTCTCATAGACATAAGCAAATAAAGAATTAGAATACTAGTTTTATGTCTTACTACATTCTCTATCCTCCCTTCACCTTCCCCCCACCACCTCTCTCTCTCTCTCTCTCTCTCTCTCTCTCTCTCTCTTTCTCTCTTTCTGCCATGTGTATACTTATCAAGTGATATTAATCACATCACAATCACAGAATTGCAGCAATCACAATGGCATTTATGACAGAATTAATCTGAGTGCCTATCATGAAAGGAATGAGTTAAAGTCAAGTTGAGAGACATATAATGCTTAAGTGCGTACACACACACACACACACGCACACACACACACACACACACACACACACACACTCATTCACTCACTCTTACACGTTTCTATGCATGTACACATAACACATATAAATATGCCATAAATATATTGTATGTATGTATATATATATATATATACATATATATATATATATATGTATGTGTATATATTTCTGTGTATATATGAGTCCAACACATGTTAGTATAGAACGTGGATGATGTTAAATGATGATGATGATGCTATATATATATATATATATAAATAAATTAATAAGTATATATGAGTAAGTATATAGATGTGTATATGTATGTATATATATATGTGTGTGTGTATATAGATGTGTATATGTATGTATATATATGTGTGTGTATATATATATGCATGTATATATATATATGCATGTATATATATATATATATGCACATATGTGTATATATGTATGTGTGTGTATAT
>NC_068982.1:58635601-58637994 GCF_001194135.2 Octopus bimaculoides | reverse complement strand
TTCTGGGTTGAGTCCCACTGCGTGGCACCTTGGGCAAGTGTCTTCTACTATAGCCTCGGTCTGACCAAAGCCTTGTGAGTGGATTTGGTAGACGGAAACTGAAAGAAGCCCGTCGTATATATGTATATATATATATATATATATATATATATATATGTGTGTGTGTATGTTTGTGTGTCTGTTTGTCCCCCCCGGTTCGGCAAAAGAGACCGATAGAATAAGTACTAGGCTTCCAAAGAATAAGTCTTTGCTTGACCAAAGGCAGTGCTCCAGCATGGTCACAGTGAGATGACTGAAACAAGTAAAAGAGTAAGAGGAGGTGTAGCTGTAGAAGAAGAAACTCTTATTTAAAACCATTGGTGGTATGGTTCCGAGTTTGTATATGAAGAATTTTTCCTTCTGTTTCTGCAAATCTATGGAGCTCATGACTAAAGCTAGAAATAAGAGTAAGAGCTATGAGATGAAATGTATAACATCACTAATAGAACATATAAATTAATTAATCCTATGTAGAAATAGATATTTAGCTTCATGTCACAACAAATTCAAGGTGATAGCTCCCTGGAGAGAACACAAGTTTAGAAAGTAAAGGAGCAAGAACCAGATGTTTTACTGAGAGGGTCATAAGATCAAAAATATTTTAGAAATAGATTAGAAAAAAAAAATAAATAAAAAAGAATCCTTATATATAATAGTTAGTGATTTGATAACCAAATGTATTTCATTTTTGGATGGTTGATGATATAGAAAGATGGGGGACTAATTTTAGAATTTGCCATTGATAATTAAATGGTGGATAATTTGATTTTAATGAGTTATTCAGATGTTAATGGTTTAGAATGTTTAATTAATGGTAGAATCTCATGACTGAATTTGTTGACTATTTATGATGACTAATGGTTAATATTTCATTTTTTTTTTTTCATACTAGTGGCTGTGTAATTGTTTAATTAACTGAATTAATTGGATGACTAATGCTTTCATTGGTTGACTTAATTGGATGGCCAATAACTTAATTAGATAATCTCATTGTATAGGAAATAATTTAATTAGATGATCTGACTGGATAGCTATTTCCTAATTAATTGGATGATTTTTAGTTTAATTAGATAACCCAAATGGATGGTTAGTATTTTAATTAGAAGGTTCAGAGATAGTTAATAATTTAATTAGATCAATTAAAGAGATGGTTAATAATTTAATTAGAAGACCTCAAAGATGGTTAATATTTATATTAGATGACCTGACTGGATAACTAATCAGTTAATTATAGTCAACTAATTAGTTGACTGACAGATTAATTAGATTAACCAAATGGACAATTAATACCTTAATTAAATGACCTGACTGAACATGTAATAGCTTAATTATATGACCTAATTGGAAGGATAATAGTTTAATGTGAAGACCTAACTGAATGGATAATGGCTTAATTAGGTAACCTAACTGGATGGTTAATGACTTTATCAGTTACCTGTGATGTTAACTAGTCAATGACGCTAATCGCTAGTAACCATGTTTGAATCATTTATTGTTAAGCATGATCTCTTGATCCAGGTGAAGAGGCGGAGAAAGCTTCTCCATTTGCGGCTTTGGAGAATTAGTTAGTGTAACAATTGATTATTTGACTGTCTTAACCTACTAATTAACTACCTCCTCCATGTTTGCTCTGTCATCTTGCTTGCACTAATCAATTGTCACATCGCTTTCTGAATGGCTCTCAATGTTGCACGTTGGTTCAATATCTGTTATTGATTTCTATTGATATACTTTACTTCCCAGACACATGCGGCAACAACAACAATAACAATCACACGAGCACTAATACTATCATTGTCGCAGACAGTATCCTCATCATCAATTATGAGTTATCAACCCCTTCATCCTCTCTTTTCCTTTATACACATGAATGTGTGTGTGTGTGTGTGTGTGTGTATATATATATATATATATATATATATATACAGAGAGAGAAAGAGAGAGAGCTACATGTATGTGTATCTATACATATATATATATATATATATATATATATGTGCATATATACACATGCATATATATATATATGCATATGTATGTATATGTATGTATATGTGTATATATATATATATGTATGTATATGTATGTATATGTGTATATATATATATGTATATATATATATGTATGTATATATGTATATGTATATATGTGTGTGTATATATATGTATGTATATATATATATGTGTATTTATATGATGTATATGTATGTATATATATGTATGTATATATGTATATATATGTATGCATATATATGTATATATATGTATGTATATATATATGTATGTATATATATATGTATGTATATATATATGTATGTATATATATATATATGTATGTATATATGTATGTATATA
>NC_068982.1:58608276-58635349 GCF_001194135.2 Octopus bimaculoides | reverse complement strand
GTATGCATATGTATATATGTATGCATATGTATATATGTATGTATATATATATACATGTATATGTATGCATATGTATATATGTATGTATATATATATACATGTATATGTATGCATATGTATATATGTATGTATATATATATACATGTATGTGTATATGTATGCATATGTATATATGTATGTATATATATATACATGTATGTGTATATGTATGCATATGTATATATGTATATATATATATACATGTATGTGTATATGTATGCATATGTATATATGTATATATATATATACATGTATGTATCTATATGTATGTATATATGTATATATATATATGTATGTATATATATATATATATATATATACGTATGATGTTTATAGATATGTATTAATGCCTATCCTAAGATAAACATAAAGAAAACATGCTAACATGTTTCGGAACCATAGCTGTTAATGTGATACCTCACAAGTGAAACTAGAGTAGAGACTATTGCTCTTACACAGGCACACACACACACACACACACATGCACACATATGTACTTTAAATGAATGAATATATATGAACCAGGGCAATGAATAGCTGTATCAGTAGCCAATTGCACTAAATGACTTGTAGTATTTAGTTACAAGTCTATGAGTTCAGATCCCTCAGGGGTTACCGTTCGCTTTCATCTCTCCATGGTTGAAAGAAATGAATATGAGACAAGTACTAGGTTTGATTTAATCGACTGTGCCCTTCCCCTGCAAATTTTGTGGCTCTCCGCCTGTATTAGAAATAAATCTATTTAAAATTATAGAAACACCCCCATGTCTTTGATGAACACATGAAGGAGCTAGCATGTAGTCAGAAGTAGTATGTTAACAATTTAAGTATATATTGTGTAGCATGAAGGCAATCAGATGAGTTAGTTATGGTTGGATTGTCTTTGGTCAGAGACCAGTTTGATCAAACATAAATCTAGTTGGTAACAACGGTCATAGTTCTGTGTTAGAGTACTAACTACCAGGTAGGTCATGGTTTCAAACCCCAATGTAGCTGTATTATAATCCTGATTAAGTAACATTGTTCAGTTGATGGAAATTTAGCTTTGATGAATGGTGTCAAGATGAAATAAAATTTGCTCCTAAGATGCAGTTCGACAAAAGAAATCAATAGAATAAGTGTCAGGCTTAAAAAAAATAAGGACTGGGATCAATTCTTTTGACCAAAAGTCTTCAAAGCAGTGCCCCAGCATAACTGCAGTCTAATGAAAGACACAAGTAAAAGACACACACATACATTGTTGTTGGCCCTCCGTCGCTTACGACGTCGAGGGTTCCAGTTGATCCGATCAACGGAACAGCCTGCTCGTGAAATTAACGTTTAAGTGGCTGAGCACTCCACAGACACGTGTACCCTTAATGTAGTTCTTGGGGATATTCAGCGTGACACAGTGTGACACGGCTGACCCTTTGAATTACAGGCACAACAGAAACAGGAAGTAAGAGTGAGAGAAAGTTGTGGTGAAAGGGTACAGCAGGGTTCGCCACCATCCCCTGCCAGAGCCTCGTGGAGCTTTTAGGTGTTTTTGCTCAATAAACACTCACAACGCCCGGTCTGGGAATCGAAACCGCCATCCTATGACCGCGAGTCCGCTGCCCTAACCACTGGGCCATTACACCTCCACTCACACATACATGTACACACATATTACTGTATTGACCAGACTATCAGATGTTGCTATACATCTTTAAATTTTAAAGACTTTACTTCCCACTGACATGGTTCCAGGTTCAATCCCACAGCATGGCACCTTGGGCAAGTGTTTTCTACTGGAACTTCAGGCTGACCAGATCCTTGAGTGGATTTGGTTGACAGTAACTGAAAGAAGCTTGTTGTATATTTGTGTGCATGTGTGTGTGTGTCTTTGTGTTTGCTCTTCACCATCTCTTGCCAACTGATGTTGGTGTGTTTACGTCCCCGTAACTTAGTGGTTCGGCAAAAGAAACCAGTAGAATAAGTACCAGGCTTTAAAAAATAAATACCGGGATTGATTCATTTGACTAAAAGTCTAATGACAGACGCAAGTAAAAGATACATATGCATGTACACACACACACATATCACTGTATTAACTATCAAATGTTGTTATACACCACTGATCACAATGTGCTTTCTCGCATTGTTGTCGCTTTCGAATGATGCCACCCCACTGGTTAGGTAGACAAGCCAACATTCCCACTGAACAGAATGCCAGTCCATTTAGGATTATCCATTTAAGGCTGAGTGAACTGGAGCAACATGCAATGAAATGATGTACTCAAGAACACAACACATCACCCAGTCCAGGGATCAAAACCACAATCTTATAATCATGAGTCCAGCACCCTAATCAAGTGGAACCATGCAGCTCCACTTTGCAATAATATACTACTATTTATTGAGTTAACAGTAAATATTATTAGACACTGACCAGATGAATGGCTCGGTTCAACCAGTTCAGTTACCAAACTACTGCTTTCATCTGTTGTCATGGTATGTGCAGATGAGATATTTTAGGTAGCAAAAGACCAATGTGACTTAAACTCAAGCCACATGTTCATGTTGCATCACTCAATTTGGACATCTAGCAAGGAAGAGTTGCATTGATCTGGGTAAACCATGTGAGTGGAGAATGATGGTCTTTATCCAAAACTCTTCTTGTGAAACCCTTGAAATTTAAGGAAAAAATGCACTGTAATCAACAATATTGGTATCAGTATCATTGTGGTCGTTAATACACTAGTTCTGCTTTGTTGCTACTCCCACTGTGTTGTAAGGGTCAGTACTATCTATTATTTAACATCCCAATGAGGAATTTGAATAAGCATAGTGTGTAGAACAAGCTTCAAACTAGTCGACCTCTTTATCTTACATTATATTAATTAGTATACAAGGCCTTACTTATCTGGATTACATAGGGATGATGGTCTCTCTAGTTCCCACTGTATGAAGGGTTACAGCATGGATAAGTTAGAAAAAACTAAACAGATATATTCAAAGAGCATAATTGGAAAAATCACCATCACATCTAACCTAAGAATCCCTAAAAAAAAAAAAGATTCTACATGTTGGATGTGCAGCTATTATCTATAAAAAAAAAAGTGGGGATTTGATGGAAAATAGTTGAGTAGGAGCAACCTTCGCAAGATAGAAAAGGGATATTGTATGTTTCGACACTCCAAATAGCAATGGTGTAAAAACTAACATGGCAATAGCATTTCTATCATTATTAGATAAGTATTTTCCAGTTACATAAATTCAACAAATAGCCATCTATGGCTGCTTGGATAACATCACCTTACAGATTATATAACACAAATGAAAGCATATTACTAGCCAATCTTCAACTCTAGTCCACACCAACAGCTAGCTTTTATCTATAGAAGCACACTGAATTACCCACTTCTTAAGACTAATATACAGAACCACAAATGATGTTTTCCTGTGACATTATACTGGACTTAGATAGTTGAAAGCAGATTAAACTAGCATATATTACACCTTCAAATTTAGAAATTTAATTAAAATTACTTACCACACTTCTTAAAATGACAGAGTTGAGAATGATTTTGTGTTTTGTGGCTCACTAGACACAGCAGTCTCAGATATTGGCTTCAAATTTTGACACAAGGCCAAGCAGTTCCAAAGAGGGGTAAATTGATTATGTCAACCCCAGTGTTCAACTGGTACTTATTTTATCAATCCTATAAGAATGAAAGGCAAACTCAACCTCAACAGAATTTGAACTCAAAATATATAGATGGACAAAACACTACTAAGTGTTTTGCCTGGCGTGCTAACGATTCTGCCAGCTTGCTACCTTTCAGCAGCCTTAGATATTAACAAGAGAAGCTTGTGGTGGTGCTTAAAATTAAAAGCCTTCACCTTAACTGAAGAACCAGTTAATGAACTCTTGGAAAATTTCTCACCAAAACAAAAAAAAAGAAAAATATTAAAACTAGTGTAAATCCTAGCTGTCTCCTCTTGAAGCACATCTGCATATTCCATTAGCAAATGAAACATGTGTAATAATGAATAAATAATACCAAAACATTTCCAATTTCCTGTTTTGTTACACACACACACACACACACACACACACATATATATATATATATATATATATATATATATAAAATGGGGAAGGCCAGTTTATGGGATTACCTTAGGTTTCCCATCCATAAAGGGTTTAACTTTATGGCACATCATCAGATCCCAAAACCTATTGGGCCACAATCTCTTTGGGTCAGCTGGGTCATCCCACAAATAATGCGGTCTTTCTATACATCTTTTATTTTTCAAAATTAAGATAAACAAAGTTCTATTTCAATCTAAAATACACTCTCCTTCATTTTCTACACTGCTCTTCCATCTATCTGGTAGACTTGCAAGGCCCTTCTTCCAAAGTTCACTTGTCTGTGATGAAAGATACTCCTCCAGTACTGTTCTGACCTTATCTACAGAATTCTTATTTTTTCTGTCGACTGCAGAATAAATGATAATCAGATGAGGCAATGTCCAATAAATATGGTGGGTGGGACATCGTTTCCCATTCAAACTGCTCCAGCCTTTGGAATGTCATCCTTGCTGTATGTAGCCGAGCATTATCCTGACGAAAGAACACCTTTTGCTTGACACCAAAGATGATTGTTTTTCTTCTAGCGCTGACTTAAGCCACTCAAGCTGCTCACAGTAGATCATCTAATGATTATAAATAGTGGTAGTGGGAGGACGAAAACATCATTGGCAGGAAGGGTTACAATGTGGTTCATGATGAAAATGTTGATGATAATCGATGATTGCAATGGTGATGATGACAATAATGATGACGGTGATGAAGACTTATAGCTGAATGTTTCAATTACACTTTAGAATAGTTCCAGAAATATTCATTGTTGTTCTTGTTTTTATTTTACCTCCACTACTTAAACATAAACTCTCTCTTTCTCTCTCTCTCTCTCTCTTTCTCTCTCTCTCTCTCTCTCTCTCTCTCTCACATACACAAACACACTCTCTTGTGCATATACACACATATGTATGCATGAAATCTGTGTGAACAAGTGTATTTCGCATTTACAAATGAATGCAAAATGGTTAAAGCAGTGAGTTGTGACTTTGTACTGCTATACTGGCATAGATATGAAGGAATTGGAGAATATTTACAGCCAAAGATATATACACACACACACACATATATATATGTACTTCACAGAAATGTTTGAGTATTGAAGATAGAAACATGTTTCTTCCGAAATTCCATGATTGATGGAAATTCAAAATTCTGCCTAAGTCAGCCAAATTATTTATGAGATGTTGTCAACTTTATGAAAAAAGAATTTTCCATCTATACTGGCTGCGAGGAATTTCTGGACTTTACAATTGGCTGATTTAACTTAAGTGTGGCCATAAAGAACTGGAAATAACAGTAAAATGGCAGATAGTTTTGCCGGCCACTTCATTTCTTTGCTTGTCTTTTACTGATTCCCAGTCAAGTTTGTTTGATACGGTTATTATCAAAAATAATCCAACAATTTTATGTGTCTTCTAGTTCTGTTTTTCTGTGTCATTTTTTGTTGTTGTGTAGAAGTTGTTTTGTTGGTGATGGTGGTAGTGTGTTGTTTTTGGTGGTTGTGGTGGTGGTGTGATAGCGGCATTCTTGTTAGTTTTCTGATGTTCTTGTTTGTTTTAGTTCTTGCAAGTTAAGTTCCTTCACTGTTTTAGTGATGTGTTATGTACCAGTATGCTACCCCCCCCCCATTTTGTGTGTAGTTGGAACCGGTGACGGTTATTATTTTTAGGATTATATTACTTGTATTCTTCTTTTATTTCTTTCTTCTTTTTTATAGGAGAGGTTGTGGAGAGAACTAGTTAAATCCTTCATTCAGAACATTTCTCAGGTACATCTTAGATTATATATCATTTTTGTATACAAGCCTATTCAAGCAAATTAAGCTGTTTAAACAAAGAATATTCTTACTGGTTATTTATAAAAACAGTATAATTGTCTTGTCTAGTGAAACTTTTATGACCAGTACAACAAATCACTTCGGTAGAATACAAGCCATGACTTCCAATTTTTTCTTGTTCCCAATTCTTGTCAATTTTGTTTAATCAAAGATTCATTTCTCAATAAAAGCAAGATTTAATCCATTTTTTTTCTCTCTTTCTAACACTTCACTTGTACAAAGCATTTTCATCAGTTTGTTCTTAATGTTCATGCTTATTCGCAGGCTTTTGCTTAGCTCCTGTTTCATAAGAGGGTGAGCTATAAAGTTCATAGGCTGACTATGAATGAACTGTGAAATCTTGCATGCATTAATTTTAACTTTTCATATAACTGTATTGTTTCTTTCCTGGTAAATTGACATCTGATTGTTCAAGGAAGGCTTCAAAAGTAACTAACAGTGACTTATCTTGAAAATGGACAATATTTGGCTTTGTGGTGTTATCAGGTATCTGCAGGAAAATGATTTAGTCCCCAAGGACATTCATACTGACATGGTTGCTACATCCCAGCTTTATCAACAGTACAAAACTTTGGCAGTGGAATTTAGGAGGGGAAGGGCTGGTTATACTTGAAGATGACCAAACATACTTGAAGATGACCAAACATCTGGATGTCCTGAAACCGCCACTACCAAGGCAAAAGATTATGTTCACCACATAGTGATGGATGACAGGCAATTGGCTATAAATCAAATAGCCAATGCTGTGAGCATATCTCATGAGAGAGCTGAGAATATTCTGCACAATGAAGTTGACATGACAGTTCCTGCTTAGTGGGTGCCACATCTTCTGATACCTGATCAAAAGGCACAAGGTTAATCACATTATGGGAAAATTTGACATCGTTTCAGGCAGATCTAGCTGGTTTCCTTGAAGGTTTCCTAACCCAGGATGAGTGTTGGTGTTAATATTGGAAACAATTTTTAAGGGCAGTAGATTGGCAGAATCAATAGGGCATTGGATAAAATGCTTACAGTATTCCTTCTATCTCTTTATATTCTGAGTTCAAATCTTGCCAAAGTCAACTTTATCTTTCATCCTTTTGTAAGGTTGATAAAACAAAGTATCAGTCAATTACTGAATAAATTTAATTAATAATACCTTCCCTCCCTTCAAATTTCAGGCTATGCACCTCAGAAACAATTTTTTCATTTGCATGATTTCACTACACAACCAAGTGCTAGTCTGTGTGCTTTGGGTATGTGCAGTGCTTTGTTTTTCTATGTTCCTATGTGATATGCATGCATTGCCTACTGATACTTTAATGTCACTGGATTTGACTGGTACATATCCAGTCACTACTGTAACTGTATTTCCAGACTTTGGCCCAAGGCCAACAATTTTGGGGGAAGGAGTAAATTGATTACATCGACCCCACTGCTCAATAAGTACTTATTTTATTGATGAAAGGCAAAGTTGACCTTGGTGGCTTTTGAGCTCTGAGCATAAAGACAGACAATATGCTACTATGCATTTTGCTCGGTGGGCTAACAATTCTGTCGGTTCACTGCCTTTATCTTCACTATAATAATGAAAAGTTAAAATGAACTTCAAGACAATTTAATAGCTTAGTTTATCTGTATTATTAATCCATTTCACTCGGTAAAAAAAGCAATATTGGCCTGTTTGTTTTTACATAAACTTATGGCCACAAATTTATGAAGATAGCTGTGTAGACAAATAACTCAGTCCTAGTACAGTTCTTTGATATTTGTTTCATCAGTCTCAGAGGAAGGAAATACGGGTAAATTTTCATTTAATCTGACACTCAATTTAACGTTACTTGCTTTTGGTGGAGTTCACTTTGTTGCAATCATTCAGACCAGATCCCCAAACTAAGGATTATTTTATTCTATTCTTTCTAACAGCCACAAGGCTCCAGGAAGGGATCATGTGTGCTACCTTTCCACCTCTGTCTAAGCAATAAGACAACTGAAATTTGAATACACAATGCAAGAAAATGTAGCTCAAATCAGCAAACAAGGAATCCTGAAGATATCTACTCAGCTTGTTAGAAATAGCAGCCAGATATTCCTCAAATCATGTTGTACTAAATTTAAAAGAATAGATAGGTTGAATAATGTTGTTTTATCTATAAACTATGTTGGTGGTAAAAAAAAGATGACAGAATGGTCAAAGCTAGACTATCTTTGATCATAGTTCTGCTCCGTCAAGGAAACCCTGACAATAAACAATGATGACAATAATAACATAACAAAACGCTGTGAGGCATTTAGTCTTGCAATTTACTGTTTATGAACTGTTAATATTCAAATATTTAAATTAATTTCAAATTGTTTAATCTGTAATGTAGAAAATATTTCTAAGCTAACAGAAAAAAAGAATGTTTTTTAAAAGGAATTACTTGCAACCATTTCACTCATTTTTAATGAAATGGCAAAAAAAAAAAAACATAAAATTTGAAATAAATAAATAAATATATATGTGTGCTTCAACCTACTAAAATTGTATGGAGTGCTTTTTTCTTAAGTTGTAAAGCCATTCACTGTGTGTGTGTGTGTGTGTGTATGTGTGTGTGTGTGTGTTAGGTTGGTTCATAAATAATTGCAGTTTTTATTTTATGCTTCACAAGCATGAAAGAAAGAAGCAATGGACACACAGCTACTGCCACCACCGCCCTCACCACCATACACTAAACCCAAACAATCTTTGAATATGCATAAACAAATTTAAAGAAAGGACAAACAGGAAAAATGCAAAACAGATCTAGTTGCAGGCACAGGCATGATTTGACACCTGAAAGATGTAAATTTGCATGACATAAACAAGAGTATTGACACCAAAAGTAAAACAATGCAATTGATATGTGATATAAGCAATACTACTAACAGTGACTCCTTTGCTAGCATTACAGGCTAAAGCAGATTTTTGAACATTGGTTGAATCCTGCCACAGAAGGAGGCAGAGTTGCCGCATGTCACAAAATGACATCTTACTTGAGAAATTTATCCAAGAATGGCAAGAAAGAAAGATGATATACAGTAATACCTCACTTTACAAGGACCCACTTTACCAGACCCTACGTTTACGAGTTTTATATCAATATAAAAAGGTTGAAGCACAAAATCCAAATTTTGAACAAAGTGCAAAAGTTTCTACCACTCTTTTACTCTTTTACGTGTTTCAGTCATTTAACCGTGGCCATGCTGGAGCACTGCCTTTAGTCGAGCAAATCAACCCCAGAACTTATTCTTTGTAAGCCTAGTACTTATTCTATCGGTCTCTTTTGCTAAACTGCTAAGTTATGTGGACATAAACAAACCAGCATTGGTTGTCGAGTGATGTTGGGGGGACAAACACAGACACACAAACATATACACACACATACATATATACATATACATATATACGATGGGCTTCTTTTCAGTTTCTGTCTACCAAATCCACTCGCAAGGCTTTGGTCGGCCCGAGGCTATAGTAGAAGACATTTGCCCAAGGTGTGGTTGGTAAGCAAGCTACTTACCACACAGCCATTCCTACGCCTACCATAACAAATGCTTGTATGTGTTACTGAGAAATTTATAGAGAGCGAAGAAAAGCTTCTTCTAAGCAAATAACTCTAGACTCGTTTTTTTAGAAAGAAATCTACAAGTCCATCTACGAGAGCTTGTGAATTGGTGATCAGGTCTAGAAGTGATAGTGTGCACAAGTCTAGTGCAAGTGAAAATGATTCAGAAAACAATTATAATAATAATGTTTTTCATTATAAATGATCTTGACATTCTTTTTATTTTACATAAAATATTCTTTACATTCTACTGTTGTTTCATTGCCATTTATTTATGAGTATTATAAATTTTACGGGTAGAATATTTTTCTGGGAATGAATTACAATTTATAACATTGCTACTATGGGAAATTATTGCTCTATTTTACGAGTTTTTGCTTTACGAGCAGTCTCTGGAAACAAATTAACTCGTATATCAAGGCATTACCATATCTATGTTTTACAAAAGCTAGAGTGGACTTAAATGAGCCAAAATAAAGTTAAAGGAAGCTCTTGTCATTGTGTGGTAGAATGTGTTCTCTGTTGATGCAGAAAGAACACATGGGAACATGTCTGGTCTTCAAACTGAGGAAGAAACAAGAAAGCAGACCAATATTTCTTTTATTACTGAGTAAAATGTATTAATCCATATATACCCCTGGTTGTTTTCCCAAAGCAAAACCTGCTTCTACTTGTTTGGATATGAATTCGCCAGGAAGCATCTGACTGAGCATACGTAATGTTCAGTTGATAGTCGACACACGTAGCTAACAGTTACATACTGTCCTTCTTTTCCAGATTGTGAAAGCTTACCATAACATTTAATCTAAATACAAGTGAAATTTTTATGGGCATATATGGGTCAATACCACTGGGAAGCTAAGAAATTAAATTGTCTTGAAGTTCATTTTACCTTTTCATTATTAGGGTGGTGAAGGCAGTGTGCTGGCAGAAGTGTTAGCACTCCAGATGAAATGCTTAGCGGCATTTCGTCTGTCTTTACGTTTTGAATTCAAATTCATGTGATACAACACAGACATTTAAATGGATAGGGTTTTTCTAAGGATGTGGGCAGTACTGGTCAGTATGATCTTTTGGATTTCTCTGGATGTGGTTCTCCTGGCATATTATCTAGATGTTTCTCACATCCCTTTCTTATCATACTTAGGGGACCCACAATAACAGGAACAGTTCTCACTTTAAGATGCCACATTTTTGTATTTCAATTTTCAGGTTCTTATATTTACTTAATTTGTCAAATTTGTTTACAAATATATTTTTATCAATGGGAACACTTACATCTATTAATCTATAAGAATTTTCTTCCCTGTCTTTAATGACTATGTCTGATCAATTAGCCTGGATCATTTTGTCAGTGTTGACTGGAAAATCCCAGAGGATAGTGATATTTTTACCTTCGACGACTGGCTCAGGTTGATGTTCATACCAGTAAGCAGGAGTGCTGATTTTGTAGTGTTTACATATTTTCCAGTGTAAATACTGTCCTACCCTGTCGTGTAAATTTTTGTATTTGTTTCGTGTCAGCACAGCACATCCTGAGATGAGATGCTCTAGCATTTCATCAAATTTATCACAGAATCTATATTTAGGTTATTATTATTATTACTATCATTAAGGCGATGAGCTGGCAGAGATGTTAGCACACTGGGTGACATTGTTAGTGGTATTTCGTCTGTCTTCACGTTCTCAGTTCAAATGCCGCCAGGGTCAACTTTGTCTTTCATCCCTTCAGAGTCAATAAATTAAGTACCAGTTACACACTGGGTCGACGTAATTGGCTAGTCCCCCTCCCACCAAATTTCAGGACTTGTGCGTAAGTGAAGCAGGGTTATTGTAGTCACTTGTCTTTGTCTGTGTGTTTGCAAAATTACTGTAACAGATTTTCACCAAATTTGGCAGAAATACTTGTTGGGTGAGTGGCTCAAACTCATTAAATTAGTTTGATCATCTTCAAAACTGGTGGATGGGTGAATCCAAATGTTCTTTTTTTTTTTTCTGTTACATCTGTATAACTGATAAGCAGGAGAAATAACTGTTGATATCATTTTGTTGAACTATGGATTTGTTTGAGAATATATTTATTAGATTGAATTTTAATTTATCTTTGTGTGCATAACAGGGTATACATTGCCCCTCCAATGCCTTTTTTTCCATTATTATTAGCAGCATTTCACCTGTCATTAAATTCAGAGTACAAATTCTGTTGAGGTCAACTTTGCCTTTCATCCTTTTGAGATTAATAAAATAAGTACCAGTTGAGCCCCCTCCCCAAATTTCAAGCTTTGTGCTGATTGCACTCTCTTTTACTTGTTTCAGTCATTTGACTGTGGCCATGCTGGAGCACCGCCTTTAGTCGAGCAAATCGACCCCAGGACTTATTCTTTGTAAGCCTAGTACTTATTCTATCGGTCTCTTTTTGCCGAACCACTAAGTTACGGGGACGTAAACACACCAGCATCGGTTGTCAAGCGATGGTAGGGGGACAAACACAAACACACAAATATATACACACACACATACACATATATATATATATATATATATATATATATATATATATATATATATATATATGTATATATATATATGCATACATATACATATATACGACGGGCTTCCTTCAGTTTCTGTCTACCAAATCCACTCACACGGCTTTGGTCGGCCCGAGACTATAGTAGAAGACACTTGCTCAAGGTGCCATGCAGTGGGACTGAACCAGGAACCATGTGGTTGTTAAGTAAGCTACTTACCACACAGCCACTCCTGCTCCTATTGCATAAAAGATTATCATCATTATTAAAGTGGCAAGCTGACAGAACTGTTAGCATGCTGGATGAAATGCTTAGTGGTATTTCACCCATTATTATATTCTGAGTTCAAATTATGCCAAGGTCAACTTTGCCTTTCATCCTTTCAGGGTCGATAAATTAAGAACCAGTGAAACTCTGGGGTTAATGTAATCGACCAGTTGCCACCCACCAAATTTCAAGCCTTGTGTTTTTAGTAGAAAGGATTTGACAGAATTGTTAGCACACCAGGCAAAATGCTTAGTGGCATTTCATCCGTCCTAACATTCTAAGTTCAAATTCCACCGTGGTCGACTTTGCCTTTCATCCTTTTGGAGTTGATAAATTAAGTACCAGTTACGCACTGGGATTGATGTAATTGACTAGTCCCCTCCTCACAATTTTCTGGTTTTGTGCCTTTAGTAGAAAGGATTATTATTATAAATTGGAGAGCTGGCAGAATCATTAGCACACCGGTCAAAATGTTTAATAACATCTCATCTGTCTTTACATTCTGAGTTCAAATTCCACTGAGACTGACTTTGCCTTTCATCCTTTTGGGGGTCGATAAAATAAATACTCCTTCATTATTGGGGTTGATGTAATTGAGTTACCCGTCCCCCTAAATTGCGGGCCTTGTGCTAAATTTTGAAATCATTATTGTTGTTGTTATTATTATTATACATGTTGTTGCTGTTGTTATTTCCCCGCCAGTCATTTACTTGTCGTATCTAGATATAATAATCAAAATTTCTTACTTTAAATGAACAAAAAGTAACAACAAAAACAACTCTTATTCATTGTGTCTTTATTTACTTAATATTTTTGTTGTTATATCTTCCTTCAATTTATATATTCATTTTGGTTGTTGTTTGTTTTATCATTATAGTTACTATTATTATTATTATTATTATTACTGAATGTATTTTTAATGTGAAATTATCAGTGAAATGATAAGTTGTTTAATGGCAATTATCTCAGTCATTAAACCGTTCCAGATCAAACAAATTCTCTTCTTAGACCATTCACTAATTGGTTCCAGTGATGTATGTTGATTATCATGACCACCATCCCCTGTCCTTTAGCCACCACCACCACCACCACTACTACTATTACTACTACTACTCCACCACTGCTTTGCTTTGAATGTTTTTCTATGTGAGTCTATCTTCATCTCTACACATAGTAATGGTAGTAACAATAACAATGATAAAGGTAGTAGTAATAATAATGATTATTATTATTATTATTATTATAATATTTGCCACAAGGTAATACATGAGAGGACACTGCAAAAACGTTGCAAGAATGTAGAGGATAGAAACATATACAGGAAAGCAAGCATGGAAGCAATATAAAAGAGGCAATGAGCCATTTTTGTCACTTAAGAGCACAAATTCACTTCTCATTTATTTCTTAATTTCTTTCTACTATAGGCACAATCTTTAAATTTTGGACGACGCCAGTCAGTTGCATCAACTTCAGTGTTCAATTGGTATTTATTTCATCACCTCTGAAAGGATGAAATACTAAATCAACCTCAGCGGAATTTGAACTCAGAACATAAGCTAGAAGAAATGTTCCTAAGAATTTGTCTGGCATGCTAATGATTCTGCCAGCTTACTGCCTTTATTTCTTAATAATCCTTTCTGCTGTAGACACAAGGCCTAAATTTTGGGGGAAGGGGACAGTTGATTAAATTGACCCCAGTGCATGACTGGTACTTATTTCATTGGTTCCAAAAGGATAAAAGGAAAAGTTGACCTTGGCAGAGTTTGAACTCAGAATGTAAAGCAGTCTATAAGGATGTGTCAAAAAATTTTGTCACACCTTTAGAAGCAGTGATATTATGTCAGTGATCTGGTCAAAAAAATGCAACAAACCATTAAGTAATAGACATTATTATCTTCATCATCACCATAATGTTCATTTTTTCCATGCTCTCATGGGATGGACAAAACTTGTTGAGGTGGAGTTTCTGTGACCGGATGCCCTTCCTGTCACTAATTCTCACTTTTTCCAAGTAAGGTAATATTTACCTTTGACGAGATGTTTATATTAGAAGATTGGAAATGAACTGACACCATTTGGGTTATGGTGATACTTATTGGCACTCTGTCGGTTATGATGATGAGAATTCCAGCTGATCTGGTAAACAGAACAGCCTGCTCATGAAATTAACATGTAAGGGGCTGAGCACACCACAGACATATGTAACCGTGTAGTTCTCAAGAATTTCCAGCATGACAGAATGTGACAAGGCTAACCCTTAGAAAAACAGGTACCACTCGTTTTTGCCAGCTGAGTGTCTCACTCAAGAACACAACACACTGCTAGTAGTCAAACTCGCAACCTTATGGTTGTGAACCAACTACCCTAAACACAAAGCTGCATGCTTTCTCATACAAATATCTCAGGATATCAATGCAAGAAGGCAGTAACACACATACACACACACATATATATGACAAGCTTCTTTCAGTTTCTCTCTATTAAATCCACTTCTCCTTTACATCCTAATCTACTGTCTGTATCCTTTCTTATGTTCCTTTTCTTGTCCCTTCAGAGTTTGCTCTGCACCCACCATCACTACCATTTTTATTTTCTTCCCAGTCACTCCCATTTTTATTTTCTTCCCAGTCACTCCCATCCATTCTTATCAAATGCAGAGTAACCATGTATTTGTCCCATTATCATCTATCATAGCATACCCTCTTGATACCTAGCATAAACTCACCTCACCCTTTTAAATACTCTCTTCCCACATAGCTCAGGGATTTTTTTTTTGTTCTTTTCCTATCTTGTAAGTTACCTTACTAGTGCCAGAGGCATATGAAAAAAATTCCCAGTACACCCTGTAAAGTGGTTGTTAGCAAAGGGCGTCTAACTGTAAAAACTATGCCAAAGTTGACATAGAAGTTTGATGTAGTGAAGCTATTCACTGGATCCTGTCAAACTGTACAACCCATGCCAGAAGTTAACCCTCAGCATCAATGAACTGAAAATGAATCCAAACAGTCTTTACCATATTCTGATAGCTTTCTTTTCTCTAATGATGCAAGACACAATTAATATTATATCTGAAAACAAGGTTGTACAAAATAATCATAAAACATTTTCACATTTTCATATCTCTTCTGTGTCTCTTCTATCATATGTATGTATATTTGTGTGTCAGTCTGTCTGTCTCTCTCCAGTTCTGCCATTTCCGGTGATATTCAACGAAACATGTATTATCTGTATCCATACTAGTTGTACATGCAACAGACTGCAATCTTGGCATCGTTTTGCCTCCATTTTTCTGTGCAGTCATTGGTTGAATGGATGTTGTGAGGCAGTATCTTATGGCTTCACCATTTTACTAATGTTAGCTATTTTAGTAGCTTCTTTTATCTTTTACTTATTTCAGTCATGAATTGACCCCAGTACTTTTCTTTTTAAGCCTGATACTTATTCTGTCGGACTCTTTGGTCAAACCACTAAGTTACAGTGACATAAACATAGTTCTCAAGCAGTGAAGGAAAACTTGCTTCCTTCCCTAATGAAATGAAATTCACAGCCTTTAGTAAGACTAGCAAACTTCTAATATCTTATATGAAATACATCAGGAATTCTTAGATAAAGGATAGAGCAGGAAGGCAATGGAATCATTTTTATAACATCTTACCTATCCTATGTACCACATGTGATACTCTGGCAATTGTGCATCATATATGTCATGCATTCCCACTTTGTTTCACCCACCAGAATAACTTGGGACTTAGGAAGGGAAAGCTTTATATAACTCAACATATGAACAGGGGTTAACTATAAGTCTGAAAACAAGCATGGATGTTTAGGATAAACTTATGAAAATGCTTTGGACAGGCAAAAGGTTAAGCAGCATAAAAAAAAAAGGAGAGAATATTACCGTAATTGATAACATATAAGATGCACTTTTTTTTTTTCCATAAAGCTGTCTCAAGAAATTACCCTGAGTCTTATATGCAAAGTTGGGCCTATATTACATGCTTTAATGAACTAAGACATTTTTTCCTTAATATACATTACTGAAATTGGAGTCCATGAAATATGCTCATATGTCTTTCATACCATCAAATGCAGTAGATCAGAATTCAGACAGACAATACAAGATGCTCATAGTTGTCTTCAGGGCATGACCCCTGATTTCTCTACTGTAACATAAAAGCTCCTCACAGAATATTCTGGAACCTTCAGGAAGTTAATTGAGAAGATGCATAATCAAGAATGTTGGCAGCTTTGATCAATTACAAGTGAATCTTTTATTTTCCATATTTTACTTGTTCCAATCAGAGGAAAAAGTAAAAGCTGGAAAATATGCTTTGAAGGCTTTTAGTCAAATCAATCTCAGTGCCTATTTTGTGCTTAAAGCTTGGTACTTGTTCTATTAGGTTCTCTTGCTGAACTGCTAAGTTACAGAGATGTATTATTTACAACTTGGTTGAGCCTTTACCTTATCCACTCAGATCTTAACAAAACGATGTCCATTAGAAATAAGCAGCTGTATTCTCCTTAATTTAAGTCAACTATCTTGGTTTCACTGTGGATATTGATTTTTTTCATGAGCACAAGGCCAGGATTTTGGTCTGACCAAGACAATCGATTATATCAACTCCTATTATTGACTGATACTTTATTTTATCTCTGAAACCACATTATCCAATCATGTCTTTTCTTTCTTTAAAGGCAGCAACAACAAAGTGTTATTTGAAAGGAATTTGGATGCCATTTCTAGCAGGTAAATTGACCATACATAAGTTCTTAATAACCAATAAAACAGTTAGAATCTTTATATACTTCACCCATAAGCATAAGGGAGTTGAAAATAAGACAGTTTAAAAAGTTCAGTGAGTAAGTTAATGGACATTTTCCCATGCTTGAGTGGATGAGATGTTGCTTTTTAAATATTCTATTTTGTTAGAATGATTGTCTTTCAAGCTGCATGTCTTTCCAATTGCTAAATTTGAAGTAGGGTGTAGGACTTTTATCTTGTAAAAATCAACCAAAGTGAATAGAACAAGAAGTGATTGTTGTTGTTGTTAAACCACAGACTGTGGCATAGTTACTGTGTGTGCCATCCAAGGCTGCCCTTGAGTTTACTGCACTCCCTTGCTCTCCATCCCCATTACAGGCCCATACAGCAGACTCAAAAGTGGTGCCTTGATAAAAGTGCCAGATCCTTAACTTTGCTACTGGCTACAGATCAGCTCTGACTGAGCAAACCTATCAAAGACTGAACACATTCCAACTGTAATCATCCCATCTTGGTTTAAGGCATTAGTGTATCTAGGTTTATATTATCTAACATATCTCCCTATTTGTGTAGCTAGCAGAGTTTACTGAATGGTACAATGGTTGTAGCATTAAGGCTTGACATTATAACAATGTGATCAGTAAATTCAGCCCCTCAACCCCACAACAATTGTACTCCCCCACACCATATATGTGTGTGTGTGTGTGTGTGTGTGTGTGTGTATGTGTATGTATAGTTGATTCTGACAAAATGGACTAAACAGAACAGTAGGATACACTTGGATGGATAAGTCGCTGAAGAGGTCACAGATGTGTGACAAAAGATTTCCAGACAGTGGATGTAAGATAAAATAAGAACAATAATAAACAAGTGAAGAATGAATATATAGTATGTGTGTTTATTTGGCAAAAAGAAAAGCATGACCATCATGAAATATAACCCACAATTCCACATCAAGAATCTGGCAAAACAAATTCATAAAGATAACAGTGTGAGCCTCAACCAGGCTAGCAAGACATTGAAAAACACTATATTTTGTTGTGTTGTAATGATCTTTCTAAGACAACTACTCCAGTTCATAAAACTGTCTCTCTCTCTTCCAGAATTTAGACTAACATGGTCACTTATATATACATATATACACACACACATGCATGCATATATATATATCCGAAATTCAATTTATGGTAATGCAGATGTAATTCTTTTTTTTAAAAAAAGCAAGCTTAATTGATACATCAGCTATGTGCCGTTCTTGTGTCCAGGGGTCAGCTTACCAAGACTGCCCAGTTCCCTGCATGTTGTGTTGCATGCAATTAACAATGTTCTTGTCTTCAGTCCATTCTGCAATGTTGTCAGCTGACAAGCATCTTTGACAATCTCTTCCTCTCTCCTCCTCTACTCTTCCTACCAGGATTGTCTTGTTTTACCTAGAATTTGGGAAAGAAATGGATCATTACAGTTCTTGTGATAAAGAAGTATCTTTTCTTTTATATTCTTTGGTCTGTGGCCATGCTGGGGACATTTCCTTGAAGGGTTTTAGTCAAACAAGTCAACCCCAATTGTCAAGCATGGTAGGGGATAAAGACACACACATACACATACACAAATCTATATATAAATAACAGATGGATAATGTGTTAATTCACTACAGCTGTTTCCAATAAATTTTAAATTGATTAATGGAGACATTACGTCATTAGAAAAATCCATTTTCATCAGGTGAAATACATGACCCACAACATTTAGAAACATTAAAAAATCAATGGCATATGCACCTTCATGATTCTATAAGCCTTACCTGGGTCACTTGAATCCTAATCTTTTATATGTATCCACTGTTTCGTTTTTCTGTCGTGTTTTCCGTTCTTCACTATATTCCTCCGCATTACAAATTTCATTTAATTTGTTTCTGCAGGAAGAGCCATTCTAACAATGCGTCCTACCCTAACTCTTCGAAACGCTTAGGTTAGAATGGTGGCAGCTGATGAAGGAAATGTTCTCTATGTGGCCTGTGTGTTTTCTGTGCTCTGTTTTTGTTGTTTTTCCTTTTGTCCACGTTTTTTTGTGATGTCCTGTACCCAGATATACATCTATATATATATACATGTAGATGTAGGTATGTACATACATGTACGTATATATGCATATACTCACATATCATTTGTATTATTAGATATATAGATACATGCACATACACATATATGCATATATATGATGGATTTCAACACAGTTTTTGTCTACCAAATTCACTCACAAGGTATTGGTTGCCCTAAGGCTATAGCAGAAGACACCTACCCAATGTACCATGGGCCATGCTGTGGGAGTGAACCCAAAACTATACAATTACAAAGGAAACCTCTTAGCCACACTGCCCTGCACCTATGAACATTGACCAAATATGAACGTTGGCAGAATTTGATTTCAGAATATAACAAGTTGGAACAAATGCTGTCAAGTACTTTTACTGATGCTTAACAATTCTTATTTCTTTACAAGAGGCTAAACATAGAGGGGATAAACAAGGACAGACAAAGGGATTAAGTCGATTACATCGACCCCACTGCACAATTGGTACTTAATTTGTCGACTCCGAAAGGATGAAAAGCAAAGTCGACCTTGGTGGAATTTGAACTCAGAATGTAATGGCAGACGAAATACCGTTAAGCATTTCATCCGGCGTACTAACGTTTCTTATTTCTTTACTGCACACAGAGGGGACAAACAAGGACAGACAAACGGATTAGGTTGATTATATCGACCCCAGTGCGCAACTGATACTTATTTAATCGACCCGAAAGGATGAAAGGCAAAGTCGACCTTGGTGAAATTTGAACTCAGAACATAGCGGCAGATGAAATACCTGTAAGTATTTCACCCGGCGTGCTAACGTTTTGCTGCTTTAAATGCCTAACAATTCTGCCAGCTTGCTACCATCAATAATGGTTTCAGATTTGGCAGTACAAGGCTAGTAATTTCAGGGAAGGGGGATAGTTGACTTATATTGACCCCAGTATTCAAAATATATTTATTTTATCAACCACAAAAGGCAAATCTGACCTTGGCAGAATTTGAACTCAGAATGTAAAGACTAATCAAATGTTGCTAAGCATTTTGTGTAGCATGCTAATGATTCTGCCAGTTTGATATCTTTGCCATCCTAAATAATGAAAATAATACATTTAGTTGTGTCTAAGGAGTGTCATTATGCCAATATTATTAACACATGCACTGGTTCAATTCCACTTCTTTATTATTAGTCAATTCGTTAAATATCCAACTAACTAATTGAACCAGTGCAAGTGTTAATAACATTGGTATAATGACTCTCCCCAGACACAACAAAATTTGTTTCAACACAAGAATTCATATAAAGAATCTTGCAAACCAGATGCAAAAGCAAAGAAAATAAATCTAGTCTTAAGAAATAGTATTTAAATGATATTTGGATTTCAAAGCAGACTATGTAAATCTTTGTTACAGTTTACATAGCTCTTATTTCCTTTTCTCCTAATGATTAATAACACTTAGTCACATGTATTTATATGTGACAGAAATCCATTTAATCTCAAGCTCAAGACATTGCAACCGAGCCAGCAGTTGTCTCGCTTTCACTTGATTAAGCAAGTAATTAGTTATACCGTTTAATAGGATTAATACCAATGCACTAGCTATGATGAACTAATTAGAAATGGTTACAAATAATATTGTGATAATGTGTTTAATTATTATTATATTCAGTTAATAACAATGGCATTATTAACACTATAAATGCATTACAATTATACATACATACTCATCATCATCATCATCATTTAGCATATGCATTCCCTGCTGGCATGGGTTCGTCTCTGTGTGTGTGCGTGTGCGTGTGCATGTGTGTGTGTGTGTGTGTGTGTGTGTGTGTATGAGTTAATATATATATATATATATATATATATATATATATAGTTTATCAGTTAATAATACATATATATAGTTTATCAGTTAATAATACATATATACAGTTTATCAGTTAATAATACATATATACAGTTTATCAGTTAATATATATATAAGGTCGACTTTACCTTTCATCCTTTTGGGAGTTAATAAATTAAGTACCAATTGCATTCTGGGGTCGATCTAATTGACTGGTTCCCTCTCCCAAAATTTTTAGCCTTGTGCCTAAAGTAGAAACGAATATATCTATCTCTTTCTCTCTCTCAATATATATATATATATATATATAGTTTATCAGTTTACACACACACATATATATGTGTGTGTGTGTGTGTGTGTGTGTGTGTGTGTGTGTGTGTGTAATCAAAATGAAAGTAATTATCAATATTATTATCAGCATGAGTATATCCTTAACAAAATCTTTACAGTGAGAGCGTATAATAGCAACTTAAATTGTTGCCAATGCAGTCATCAGCATCATTATCATCCTTATCTTTGGTATTAACGTTGATATTAATTATCATCATCATCATCACTGTCACCAACTTCATGCTGGTGACAATTAACATCAGTGTTGTTGCAATTGTCACCACCAACACCACTTTTCCAACTACCATCATCATCATCGTCATCATCATAATTGTCAACATCATGTAAGACATTCTCCACATTTTTAATTAATATCGTTTTAAATAAGATCAATGAAATAATCAGTAATGTAATGTAATGTTAATGTAATTATCAGAAAATGCAATTATTTGTTAATGAAATTACCAATAATATAGTGAAAATGGGCTTCAGTCTGCCATCAGTGTGGAAAACCAGTGAAGTTTGAAGAGTCTGAATTCTTTGGAATTTCTCTCAAAAATTAGTATTTCCTTAAGATAACCTGGAGATTAGTTCTTTTGTTCATTTAGTTGTTGCCATGTTCTAAATATTCCTCATATAAGAAACAACTATTTTATTGTAACGTAACCATTTAAAAAAATATTTTGGTGGTCCCTAAAGGAATATTAAACACACATGGAATGCATTCATTCTGACCTATACAAGGAGAAATATTCTGAATAAAAAAAAAATAAATAAAAATAAAAAACAGTGAGGTAGGTTGTTTAACTTGCTGAAGCAGAGATCAAGTTTCCTGCAAATCAGAACCTTCATAATCTTAACCCTTTCGTTACTGTATTTATTTTGAGATGCTCCATGTTTCTTTCAATTACTTTAGATATAACAAAGAATTTAGTAAAATAACTCGGTTATCATGAAGCTAGTGTTAAGAACTTAAATTGTGACTAAGGCTTGGTGGAAGATTTTAATTTAGAACTTATGAAAACGAGACATTTGTACTACAGAATCAGAGCTGGTTTCAGTCGGGTTGGTAATGAAAGGGTTAAACAAGAGAAGAACAAACACTAAGTTAAGTATTTTTAGATTTACTGGAGAAAGGAAATCCATATATTGTCATTGTTGGATTGGTTCTTAGCAAAGATTTTCTCAGCCAAGGTTGATATGGAGCTAAACACCACGGGAAGATTAGAATGCTTATTCTTTTCGGTATGCCTCAAGGCTACAAGGTCATGAATCCAGGGCTTGTCCTCTGGGTTCTGGATGCATTTAAAAGGTTGGGAGTAATTGACACACCACCAGGACAGAATATTACTCTGTCACCAGAATAAACCCTAGCTGCCACTGGTACATACTTTCATTTGGGTAGACTTGCAGAAAGGCAGGTGAAGGACCTTGCTTAAGGAGACAACACATCACTTTGTTCAAGAATCCGGATAATCACCTAACAACCAGGAGCCTAACACTCAAACAGCTATCCTAATTAATTTAAAATTCTTTTCATTTTATTTGCTCAATTTTAATTTATTTTTATTATCATTTAAGACGTCACACAGTATCCAATATCGTGATGTTGATTGAAAATTTTTGAGTCTACCAGGGATTTGTACTATCTGTCAAGTCACAACAAGGACCTCAGACACAGTACTTTATGCAATATGTGTGCAGTTCCAAGTAATGCTCATTTTTGCAATACACCTAGATTGTAGGGTATTTCTAAAGTTTCCAGATGTTTCTTCAGGTTGAGTGGTATTGAACTCAATGCTCCAATGACAATAGGGACAACTTTTGTGTTTGACTCTCATAGCTGCCACATCTTGGCCATCTCAATTCTCAGGTCTCCATATTTATCTATCTTTCTTCTTTCTTTCATGATAATATGTTGATCTCCTGGCACTACCACATCATTTATTAGGTACGCTTATTTGTCCCTCCTAAAGGTTACTATATCTGGCCTTTAGTGCTCTAACCCCATGTATGTCTGAAAGTCAAAGACCCAGAGATTTTTGCCTTTCCCTTTTCTGGTGTATGTTGGTACCAAGCACCCATTACTATACTTTCATACTTCCAGCATAGTAGACAGTGAAAGTTTTGGGCTACCTTGTCATGGTTATTATCATTATTATTATTATTATCATTGTTAGCATCATTATTATTATTATTATGAGAATGCATGGCCTAGTAGTTAGGGTGTTACACTCATGATCGTGAGATCATAGTTTCAAGTGCACTGTCTTCTTGAGCAAAATACCTCATCTCATGTTGCTATGTGTTCACTTTGACACCTGACAAGTGGCTGTTCAGGCAACACCAATTTGATGAAGGGAGTAAGCTAATGTACGGCACATACATTTGATCATTATAAACAAATCATTTGTGCAGATTATTCAGCTAAAGCTGAACACTCATACATCTTTCTTCGACAGGAGAGTACATCAATACTATTATTAACAAAAATGAGATTTAAATGACCACTACAAGAGGTATAGCAATTTAGAAAGAAAAGTTTAGTGTGGTGGCCTAGTATTTTTAATATATAATATGGAAAAGTTATTCATGAAATTCAAATAGATGAATGAAGGTTTGGAGTAAGAAAGAATTTAATGAGCTTGTTCAAATGCAGAAGTTCCTTAGGCTTGAGGTTTTTCTCACAGTAACATTTGACAGCAATGGTTAACTGAACATAGAAATGTTCAGAACGTTGTAGGTTCAGTTAACCTTTCAGTAATCCAGACTTTTCTTTCTTTCTTCCTTTCTTTCTTTTTCTTTTTTTTATTTGTTTCATTATATTTTCATCTACAAACTAGATTTAGATATGCTTTGCCTTGATTTTTGATTTATCAGAATGATAAACAAATAATGCTCAAGTTTTGAGTCTCCAGTAGCATTTGCTCCTAACACTAATACAAGATAGTATTTTGCAACTTTATACTTTAATGCCTTATTTTCTCTTCTCTTGAGTTATAAGTGTTTAAGAGATATACATCTCAGAAACAGTCTGCATCCATTGACATTATTTACAAAACTGAGGGAATTTACCTCTTTCTATAACAGGCATTAAATGTACAGGAATTTCTGGTGCAATCTAGATATCAGCATTTGCTGATTCACCTGTTATCTGTATGTTATGGTGTTTAGACTAGTTCTTGTTCTGTCTGAAACATCCACATGAAGCAACAGGCATTTGTGTGATTTTCTCTGTTACTTGTTTCAACTGATTGATTAAATGAACGTTTCTCCTTTTGCTGAATAATGGTTTGGGAGATTGGCAAGTAAGACTTTAAACTATTGTCTTAACTGTGCCCCAAATTTTGGATCTTGCATAGCAACATTTATTTCAAGAGAACAATGCTTCCTAAATCTAATAATAGAACAAGTTCTAATGATTCCACAACAAAAATTTTCTTTTCTCTGCCTCCAACGCTTTTCATAATCTTTGATTTTTATAATCCTTAAGTGACATAATGGAATAACAAGAGCACTGATTTTTTTAAAATTTCTGTAATTTTGAGAAATTAGAAAATTGCTACAAAAGAGAAATGATATAGCAGGAACAAAAACTTAAGAATGCCATACCAAACTAAGTGTGATTGACTGATTGCATTATTTTGTACAACGATAAGATGGTTCCTAATGATGAAATTAAAATTAAAGCAGAAATTCAAGAGATGGCTAGGCAATGAGAATGACTTCTTTTCTTTAATTTGGCTGTCAAATTATGGCAAAATTAGGCTTTGTAATAATGAAGATTTTCATAAGACAGTAGGTTGACAGAAACTTTAGTACACTGGACAAAATACTTAGCAATACTTCTTCCAACATTATGTTCTAACTGCAAAGTATGTAGAGATTTACTTTTCATTTCATCCTCTTTGGATCAATAAGTAGCAGTTGAACACTGAAGTCCATGTAATCAACTAGAAAAAAGTTCAGGTTGTGTACCTCTAATATAAAGGTAGAAATAACGAGGTCTCTGTCCTAGAGGAATCTTAAAATGAGAGATTGGCATAGATACATACACACGCACCTTCTTCTGCTCTTTTTCTCTCCTTTCTGTCTTTTTCTTTTCTATACTTGTTTCTTTTCTCTCTTCTCACTACTGCTCTTTTCTAGCTCAATACATAACTGGTATGTGTATGTGTGCATCTCTGAGTGCATGTCTGCATACCTGCTTATGCATGCATGTGCACATAACAGTCTTTCTTTCCATTCTTCTCCATTCACTAGGCCAAATGCCAGCTTGTAAATTCAGTTAAACTCAAGTATCATAGTTCGTCTCATTGTCAGAGTCTAATGTTTATACTAATTTTCCAGTTTTCCTGTCTGAGGAACCAACAACAAGTCAGTATATACACCCCTGGAACAGAATAAATGAACTATTGCACAGTGTGTTTTTAGTGAGTAATTTTCTCCTCTTCCGTAGTAGTACATGCACACGCAAATTTGCTGTTCACATACATACATGCGTGTGTGTGTGTGTGTGTGTGTATGTGTATGCACAGTAGTGAAGGTAAAGCATAATGCTAGTTATATTTTAAAAACTGTGGAAAGGCCCTGGGAGAAATATAAATCTGCATGACTATAGAAGTAAAAATAATACAATTAAACAGAAACATAAAGACAGAAAGATAGTGTATCAGGCAAAGAGAATCTAACAAGGACACTATCAAACCGCAAAATATCTTTACAATCTTCTATGTAAATATGATCATCATACAAACATACGTATATATATATATATATATATATATATATATATATATATATATATCAATGTGTGGGTATTTATATGTTTGTGCAGTGGGGGTTATGTCTGTATGGGTGCGCATATGCGTGTATCTTTCTGCATACATATGAATGCAGCTATATTTATTTATATATTTATATACCATCAATATTATCATTGGCGATGATGAAGTTCGTATGTATAACTAGTGTATTAATATATATAAACATACATATACATGCATTCATATAAATATGTACAAACAATGATCCAGTTAGATATATGTGTGCACAAATATGTCTCTATATATACAATTATATACGTCAATATATATTTATACATATACATATGTATATATATATATATATATATATATATATATATGCACATATATAAACTGATGCATGTGTATATACAAATATATACATATCTACATATATATATATGATCATATCGTCAAGCAAGATTACACATATACCCACTAACACCCCCTCACATATGTTAAACTGATAATAATCTTATTACAAAAATATATACACAAACATATATGTATGTGTGTGTGTGTGTGGGTGTGTGTGTGTGTGTGTGTGTGCTTTAGACTGACTATAATCAAAATACAAATATACTCACAAATACACAACACATAGCAACAAAATATATACACAGAGATATTCATATGCATATACGAATAAACAGCATGAAAATATTTGGTCTATATTCATGAATACAGCAGGACGGTGCCATGCCAAAATGTGTTCTGATCCATTTCACAGGAAAAGATATCACTCATTAAGTTTCTCGTATAATGCTAGTCAGGATATCTGTTATCTGTAATGTCTAATTCATGATATGACTGGGCTATAGTGAAAAACTGGAGAGTAATTTGGAAACAATCTGATCAGAGTTTGGACATCATGTTATATATATATATATATATATATATATAT
>NC_068982.1:58607712-58608123 GCF_001194135.2 Octopus bimaculoides | reverse complement strand
ATATATATATATAAATATGCGTGTGTCTGTGCATGTTAGTAACTACTATGTATGCTAGTATGTATATGTATATGTTTAAAGTATACACTGGTGTATCTTTGTATGTATGCATATATATATATGCATATAGGTGTGTATGTGTTCATGCATGCATGTATATGTAATTATGCATCTGTATACAGGAGAGACTGAGAGGAAGAAGGTAGCTGAAAGAAAGAGGAAATAGTGTTTATATAAACAAGTTGTTGGCATTATTACATTACTCTGTTCCTATATACACATTCATGCATATGTATACAAGTGCAAGTGTGTCTGCATCGATATTTATGTGCATATGAATGCAAAGAAAATAAAGTTTATTAAATGTTACATATGTGTGGATATATATATATATATATATATATATATATA
>NC_068982.1:58598055-58606787 GCF_001194135.2 Octopus bimaculoides | reverse complement strand
TCTCTCTCACTCTCTCACTCTCTCACTCTCTCACTCTCTCACTCTCTCTCACTCTCTCTCTCACTCTCTCTCTCACTCTCTCTCTCACTCTCTCTCTCACTCTCTCTCTCTCTCTCACTCTCTCTCTCTCAATCTTCAATGATCAAAGTTACATCTTCATCTCTTTCATTAACTCTCCACTCCTCCACCATTTTTGAATTGACCATTGTTAATTCTCACGAAATGCCTTTTACTTGCATTCTTCTGTCCCTTCTCCTCACCCTTTCCATCGTTTACAAACTCACCAACTCCCATCCTTACTTCAACTTCATCTCTTGCCATCTCACTCATATCAAACGCTTCATTCTCCTATTCTCAGTTCCTCCACCTCATCATCTCTGTAGCCTTGACCATGATTTTGAGACACCATCTCAATACATGGTCGAACACTTAATGCGGCACAAATAACCTCCACCCTAGTCTGAGTCATCTTTTCTTGCATTCAGAAAATCGACCATACATCTTTCCCTTCCTCTCTCACTTCCATCCTTTCACATCTGCTTTGCTTTTTTTCTCATCTACTCACCCTCAAGTACACTATCTTATGTACATTCTGAATTGTCCAATCCAACCACATTGGTTCCTATATATTCCTAATCCATTCTCCTTCCTCTTCTACCTTTAAGCACACCCCTAATCTATGTAATCTACTCATCCATTGTTTATTTCCTATTCCCCATATCCAGCCTGTATCCTTTCTTTGTTTTTGTGTCCATTGCTGCACCTCTCTCTTTCTCTCCAATATCATCTTCTGCAAAGGTCTCAGTGATAATCCCTTCCACATAACAGAAAGTTTCATATGCACCTCTGTTTAAAAAGTTTAAATGTCTCCCTCTGCAACTCTCTGTATATTGGACAAACTGGATGGTTTTTGTCAACTTGTTTCATTGAACACATTCAAAACATCAATCTTAGTAATGATTCTCTTATTTCATATAATTTTCACCCTATGCACCAGCCTATCTGGCATCTCTTAGTGCTTGGGTTAGTCCTACAGAGTGATCATCAAACTCACATCTCCAATGTGAAAATGAATTTACTTTCTTTCTGTAAACATTCACCCCATGGACTTCTATATTCTTTAATATGCACATTATCATCATACACTTCACATGACCTACACAAATGCATATACATCCAAAGTATTTTACAACAAAATATGAACACAAGAAAATACACACAAGACAAAATATACATAGGCACAGGCATGGCTGTTTGGTAAGAAGCTTGCTTCCCAGCCACATGGTTTTGGGTTCAGTCTCACTGCATGACATCTTGAGCAAATCTCTTCAGTTTCAGGCTGACCAAAGCCTTGTGAGTGGATTTAGTAGATGGAAATTGAACAAAGTCCTTCATATATATGTGTGTGTGTGTGTGTGTGCCTTTGTGTCTGCGTTTGTCCCACATCACTGCTTGATAACTGGTGTTAGTTTGTTGATATTTCCATTAGTTAGAAGTTCAGCAAAAAGAGACTGATAAAATAGGTACCAGGATGGTACCTATTGACTTAAAGTTCTTCAAGGCAATGCCTCAGCATGGCCACAGTCTAATGACTGAAATAGATAAACGATAACACCAAATCCCTTGCTTCCCCATTCACAGCATACACACCTTCCATATCACTTTTGCATTCCCTCTTTAAACCCAACCCCACACTTTAAACCCACTTGCATAAACACAGATTTCCTCTTGAATGGCATCACCCCAAATTTAGACACATTGATGCATACATGAATGTGTTTCTTCCATTTTACTTCCAGTCATTCTCATCCAGTAATTTTCAACATGGCCTGGTACAGACTAACATGCATTATCCATTGTTCCTGTTACTTTCCCTTGCTCTACACCTTTCCTTCTGTCTAACTTTTTGAGAAAGAGCTTCAGTCTGAAACATTAAAGCCTTTTACTTTCATTCCTCTCATTGATCTACAAACTAATGATCATTCCATATTTTCATTTTGCCATCCATGTTGTTAACATGTGTGTGTGTGTGTGTGTGTGTGTGTAAATGTATTATACAGATACATGTGCATACATACAATAATGATAAAATTGAGATGGGTAGGGCAATTGGTTTGGATGAAAGGTGATAGACACACCAAATAGCTGTTTTATGGTCAGCTCTAGAACAGCAAATGTGTTGTAGATCACCCTCTCTTACATTACAATAATCAGTTTAAAGATAACTTCAAGCTTTATATTGGTTTAAAAATTTGGCAGAAAGCCAGCAATTTGGGGAGAGGATAAGTTGATTACATCGAACCCCAGTGCTCAACTTGTACTTATTTTATAGACCCCAAAGGGATGAAAAGGCAAAGTTGACCTTAGCAAAATTTGAACTCAGAACACAAAAACAGACAAAATGCTACAAAGAATTTTGCCCAGCATGTTAATTATCCTGACAGCTCACCACCTTCAAGCATTGAGAAGAAGATCTTGCTTGGAAAAAAAAAAAAAATCTTTCACTAGTTTAAAACAATTTGAAATATTGTGTAGACAGAAACATTGTGATCAACTTCATCTGAATCTTAAGCAGAGACACCATTGAGAACCTTCTTCAAATGATTTCATTTGTGGTGATTGTGGAGTCATAGCTCACAGCAAGGCAGGGCTCACTTCCCACAGCAGAAAGCATAAACCTACTTGAGATCGCCTGTCAGCACCATAAAATATGTATGTGTGTAAGTGAGTGTGTATGTGTTTATACCCGTGTTTATTAAACTATCTGTTTCATTATTTATTTACACAATTTATCTGTTTTGTCTATTTACCCATTTGATTATCTCTATCCTTCCTTCTATCCACCCATTATCTATCTATCTATCTCTACTCATCTATTTATCTATCTGTCTCTCTCTGTCTATCTATGTCTATCTATTTATCTATCTATCTATCTATCTATCTATCAGTCTCTATCTATCTATCAGTCTCTCTCTATCTATCTATCTATCTATCTATCTATCTATCTATCTATCTATTTATCTATCTATCAGTCTCTCTCTCTCTCTCTCTCTCTCTCTCTCTCTCTCTCTCTCTCTCTCTCTCTCTCTCTCTCTCTCTCTCTCTCTCTCTCTCTATCTATCTATCTATCTATCTACCAGTCTATCTATCTCATCCTGACTGTCTATGTATCTATCTCTGTTTATCAGCTTGTCTGTCTGTCTATCTAACTGTCTATCAGTTTATCTATCCGTCTGTATATCAGCCTGGCTGTCTATCTGTCTATCAACCTGTCAGTCTATCTATCTATCTATCTATCTATCAACCTGTCAGTCTACCTATATATCTGTCTATCTCTTTGTCTATCTATCAACCTATCTGTCTGTCTATCTCTTTGTCTGCCTGTCTGTTTCTCTGTCTGCCTGTTCACCCATCAATCTATCTCTCTTTCAATCTATCCACATACCAACCTATCTATCTACCATTATACTACTATTCAGCATGACTGACAATCTTGATTGGCACATACCCTAAAGACAGTGTCCATCTTCATTGTTTTTAGTTAGTTTACTGCCATTTCACCTATGGTGCTATGGCCACTGGCTACACTGACCCACTCACAGCTAGCAAGCCAGCTTCTCTAATTGCCAGCTTTGTTGAATATCTTCACAATCAGGTTTCTCTCCCTCCAGGAATGGTCAACATTTGGCCGTAATGAAAACCCTTTCTTGATTAAGTGATTGAGTTGAATTGACCCAAATGAATTGCAAGGAGATGACCACTTGACAACAGAGATGATGACAACAATGGTGATGACAGTGATGATGATGATGACGATGGTGAGGACGTCCATAGCAGTAGAGACTGGGCAGGCATGATTATAATAAGGTTGATAACAATAAAGATGATATTGGTAGCAATGAAGCTTTGCTGCTGCTGCTGCTGCTGCTGATGATGATACTCTTTTACTCTTTTACTTGTTTCAGTCATTTGACTGCGGCCATGCTGGAGCACCGCCTTTAGTCGAGCATATCGACCCCGGGACTTATTGTTTGTAAGTCTAGTACTTATTCTATCGGTCTCTTTTGCCGAACCGCTAAGTGACGGGGACATAAACACATCAGCATCGGTTGTCAAGCGATGTTGGGGGGACACAGACACACACACACACACACACACACACACACACACACACACACACATATATACACATATATACGATGGGCTTCTTTCAGTTTCTGTTTACCAAATCCACTCACAAGGCTTTGGTCGGCCTGAGGCTATAGTAGAAGACACTTGCCCAAGGTGCCATGCAGTGAGACTGAACCCGGAACCATGTGGTTGGTAAGCGAGCTACTTACCACACAGCCACTCCTAGTTTTTTATGATGATGATAAAGATGTTGTTGCTGATGATGATATTATGATATTATCTTTTTTCTTTACTTTTCACAGCCAGGCAAACAGTATTTGTTTTTATAAAATAAGTGCATATCACGCACACCATGTTACCTGATAGAGTATGATGTGTGTGTGTGTGTGTGTGTATAGATATAATATTCTTTTATTCTTTTACTTGTTTCAGTCATTTGACTGCAACCATGCCTTAAAGGGTTTTAATTAAAAAAAAAATCAGCCCCAAGACTTATTCTTTGTAAGCGTAGTACTTATTTTGTTGGTCTTTTTTGCTGAAGTGCTAAGTTACAAGGAATGCAAACACACCAACATTGGTTGTCAAGCGATGATGGGGGAACAAACACAGACACAAAGATATACACACATAAATATATAAAAACACACGTATATATATGTATATATGACAGGCTTCTTTCAGTTTCCATCAATCTAATCCACTCACAAGGCTTTGGTCGGCCCAAAGGCTATAGTAGAAGACACTTGCCCAAGGTACCACACGATGGGATTAAACCCAAAACCATGTGGCTGGAAAGCAAGCTTTTTACCACACAGACATGCCTGTGCCTATATATGTGTGTGTGTGTGTCTGTGTGTGCCTGTGTGTGTGTGTATTTTGTGTTTATGTATATTGTATGTGTGTGCGTATCTATAAATATATATTGGAAGGTTTGGAGGTGATGTACAGGAATTATATATTAGAAAAAAATTAAGGTACTCAGAAATCTGGATGGTTGTACATTTACAGATTTTTATTAATATGTCACATGTTTTATAAATCATATATAAAGCACTTTTTACCTAGTCTTGTAGGATTTTCAAATTTACCATCATTGTTATATATATATATTTTTGCCATCATTGTTTTATATATATATATATATATATATATATATATATATATACCATCATTGTCATCATCATCATTTTATGTCTACTTTATGTGCTTGCATGAGTCAGAGGTCCACATCTCAATCATAAGTTTAATTTTGGCTTGTTTCCTAGGGCTGGATACCCTTCCTGTCACCAACAACATCACAGTATATTTGATACATTTCATTTTTTGGAAACATCTCTAGGGAAGCTGTTACACCTTCAGCTAGACTAAAGGTTACTTCTTGCCTCACATAATTAACAGAGTGTATTGGGTACATTTTACCATCACACCATCACTAAAGGTAATTGGGTTGAGAGCATAATAGATAGCAAGGGGTAGATGAATGGTGAGGATGAATAATGATTGTCGATATCTAATAGGGAGTATTGGTAGATTGCAGGATGTATTTGTGTATCTGGTGCAGTCATACTCTTAGGAAGAAACCATGCTAAATCAGACAGCAGTGACTTGGCGTAGTCGTTTGAATTGTCAGTTCTTACTGAACCGTCAAACTTATGCCAGCATGGGAAACAGACGTTAAATGATGTTGATAGTTGACACAGTGAGGGAAATGAAGATGAGAGAAGCAAAAGGGTCACAGGTGCAATGGAATCCTTAGTTGTTCTGGAAGCACTGTATGGTGTAAAGAGAAGATCCACTAGTGCTCTTAGTCATTCCAGTAACATCCACTAGCATCCTTAGTCATTCCAGTGATACACTGAGATTGAGAAGAGAAATGAATAATTAAGAGATGAGTACTCAGAGCATGAGAGATAAGGGTAGAGGCAATAAAAATATGTGATTAGCTGTGGTTGAGCAGTGGCTAAATGAGTGATAAAGAGGTGTAAAACAAGATGGATGTGTGATACAGGTGTGATGATGAAAGGTGAGTGGTGGTGTGTCAGGTGGGTGACAGACTGTTAAAGAGGGCAATGATGTAGACTTGACATGTACTTGATGAAGCATTTATGTGCATTTAGTTGATTCATTTGCAGTACATAGGCGCAGGAGTGGCTGTGTGGTAAGTAGCTTGCTTACTGACCACATGGTTCCGGGTTCATTCTCACTGCATGGCATCTTGGGCAAGTGACTTCTACTATAGCCTCGGGCTGACGAAAGCCTTGTGAGTGGATTTGGTAGACAGAAACTGAAAGAAGCCTGTCATATATATGTGTATATATATATATATATATATATATATATATATATGTGTGTATGAGCCTGGTGTTGCCATCCGGTTTCACCAGTCCTCAGTCAAATCGTCCAACCCATGCTAGCATGGAAAGCGGACGTTAAACGATGATGATGATGATGATGATATATATATATGTATATATATATGTATGTGTGTGTATATGTTTGTGTGTCTGTGTTTGTGTCCCCCCCCCCAACATCGCTTGACAACCAATGGTGGTGTGTTTACGTCACCGTAACTTCACGGTTTGGCAAAAGAGACCGATAGAATAGGTACTAGGGCTACAAAGAATAAGTCCTGGGGTCGATTTGCTTGACTAAAGACGGTGTTCCAGAATGGCCACAGTCAAATGACTGAAACAAGTAAAAGAGTAAAAGAGTACATATTCATCCAAGGTAGACATTGCTATGCAACTTTGTTCAAGGTTTTATCCATTTGGGTGGGTGATGTGAACAGAGAATTCAAGTATTAGATAATACTTCTTAAAGTATATCCTAGGTGAAAGATCATAAAACCTCCAGGATACAGAACAGATAAGTTTGCCTTGAAATACGATACGACTATAATTCTGGTATCAATCACTCAAACTTAGAAGTGATTTTTTTAGATATTAAGGGAATAGATTATTTAATACACTTAGTAGTAGAAGAAAAACCCCAATAAGGTCAGGATGCATTCATGTCACTGACCACTCATAATGAGTATAATATGATACCGTTTAAGATAAATGGACAGATTTAAAAGGAATTGAAAAAGTAAGAGGAAATTGTTATCATTCCAATTTAGATAATCAGAGCTGTCCATAGCAATAAAGTTTTATACTTTTTTGAATATTAGAAGTCTAGTATTAATTGAGATGAATGAAGTAAATTGAAATCTTAATCATATTTTGTCTCAATTCACACACAAAACAAGTCATTATTATGAGGTTTAGTCTGACTTTGTTAAAATCTAACCCAAGTAAATTTGTGATTATTATTTGGCTTGGTTAACTTATGTACATGATTTCTAATTAAAAATCCTTGTTTTAAAAATACTTTTCTAAATGAATAAGTGCATTTTACTCTTACTTCGTTTCTGCAATTTAATAACTTACCATTAGAGGTAATGATATGGAATATTTCTTCTAAGCATAGATCGCATTTCAAATTCCCAATAGTATATAGCAAAGCACTACTAATAAATGCCCATTTAATATCATATGTAGTGTCCCTATCTTTTAGAGTCTAGATGAAACTACTCAAACTTGTACAATTTATTTTTTCCCTCTTTTTGAATGAAGAAAGGTAGTTACGTAATCTTTGCTTAAAGTCGGCAGAACATGACACAATGTGATAATTAGAAATACCATCAGCTATCACTATACAGCAGTAAAATATATATATAGTATACTGTTCTGTAAAGATAAGATCAACAAAAAAATGTACTTCATCTGGTGTGAGACAAATATTGTTTAATGAGCATAGTAAATATTTTTTTAAGATACTAACAGTTTCATACAGTGAAGACAACATAAACAGCATTTTATAACACATCTGGTGTCTTGATGCAGTCTTTGGGTTGTGCTCACAAGGCATATACAAGCTATCATCTTGTTTTAGTTTGCATATGCTATGTGAATGTGAGTATGGCCTGAAGATTGCATGAAAGCACCAACCCTGCAATGAAAAATGCTGTGTGTGCCATTAAAATGTGTTCATTAAACATTATATATGGCTGTGTGGTAAGTAGCTTGCTTACCAACCACATGGTTCCGGGTTCATTCCCACTGCATGGCACCTTGAGCAAGTGTCTTCTACTATAGCCTCAGGCTGACCAAAGCCTTGTGAGTGGATTTGGCAGATGGAAATTGAAAGAAGCCCGTCGTGTGTGTGTATATGTTTGTCCCCTTAACATCGCTTGACAACTGATGCTGGTGTGTTTATGTCTCCGTAACTTAGCGGTTCAGCAAAAGAGGCCGATAGATTAAGTACTAGGCTTCCAAAGAATAAGTCCTGGGGTCGATTTGCTCGACAAAAGGCGGTGCTTCAGCATGACCGCAGTCAAATGACTGAAACATGTAAAAGAGTAAAAGAGTATATATATACATATATATAGATATATATATATATATATCATCATCATCATTATCATCGTCGTTTAACGTCCGCTTTCCATGCTAGCATGGGTTGGACGATTTGACTGAGCACTGGTGAAACCGGATGGCAACACCAGGCTCCAATCTAATTTGGCAGAGTTTCTACAGCTGGATGCCCTTCCTAACGCCAAC
>NC_068982.1:58592096-58593884 GCF_001194135.2 Octopus bimaculoides | reverse complement strand
GAGTGAGTGAGTGAGTGAGTGAGTGAGAGAGATAGATATAGGGAGAGAGAGAGATAGATATAGGGAGAGAGAGAGATAGATATAGAGAGAGAGAGAGATAGATATAGAGAGAGAGAGAGATAGATATAGAGAGAGAGAGAGATAGATATATATAGAGAGAGAGAGAGATATAGAGAGAGAGAGATATATATATAGAGAGAGAGAGATATAGAGAGAGTGAGAGAGAGATATAGAGAGAGTGAGAGATAGATAGATAGATATGCCAATATTTGTTGAGACATACAGAAACATTTTAGATGGTCAAGATTTGAACCATGCATCCAAAAGTCTAGAACTTTGCTTCAAGATCTATAAATAGTTACCAGCAATTTTCTCAGAGTTAGTATCATTATTATCATTGTCATCTATTGCCCTTATGGCAAATAAAGAAACTATTATTATCACCATCATCATCGTCCCCACCAGCATTATTATTGTTTTTATTGGTATCATATTTCCTTTAATTTTTTTTTTCTTTTTCCTTGTTTTTTTTATTTTATTTTATTATAATTAATATTATTACTTTTCTCGGATTCCCCTTTGCATCCATAGTCATTGCCTCGAGATGGAGATTACTAATAGCGAATAATTTTCTGGAGAGACTGTTAAGAATTTTCCATTTCATTTGAATAGGTTATATTCGTGTTTTTAGCCATGAGACATTCTCTGCGCTAACCCTCATGAAATGAATTTCCTCAGATTAATAAATATACAGAGAGCTGTGTCAAAAACAAAAACAACAGCAGCATGAGGATGATGATGATGATGATGATGATAAAGATTATAATGACAGTGATGATAATGATGATGATGATCATCATCATCATCTCCACCACCACCACTATCATCACAATTAATAACTTCAACGATAATAATAAATAGATGAAATGACAATTCTTAATGAAACGGAACTCTACTTCTCCATCCTCTCCTCCTCCTTTTTCTTCTTCTTCTTCTTCTTCATTATACAGTTTTTTTTTTTTATATTGCTTTTATTGGGTTTTTTTTCTTTATTGTTCTTAATCTTCATACCTTGGTTTTTCTCACATTTCAATCTGCCTTGTTATATTTATTTTTACACCTGAAGCTATTTGCAAGATTTTTTCAGAATTGAATTTAGTCATACTTTGATCAAGAGAAGAGTTGAGCAAAGAGAGAGAGAGAGAGAGAGAGAGAGAGAGTGAGAGTGAGAGGAAGAGAAAGACAGAGAGAGATAAACAACATCAAAAAAATTTTTATTTCTTTATTGTAAAAACTGTGTATATTAAATATGGTTTTAAAGAGTTTCTTCCATAATTTCTTTTAATATTGAAATACATTTGGAAATAAGAAACCAAATAAAAAAATAAAAGAATAAATAAATAAATACATAATGCAAAGAAGAAAATAAAGACAAAAAGGAAGACAGAAAGAAATTAAATGGTTATATATGTCTTTTGGCTGATAATCAGTTATATTTCTTACTTGTATCATTATTGCTTTCGTTTTTTATTGCTGAATTTTATCATTTTTTATTTTGTGATTATCTTATATCTGTACATATGTGTGTGTGAGTGTGTGTGTGTTATGTACCTGTGTATGTTTGGGTATATATATATAATCATATATGCAAGATCATACATACATAATTATGTATACACACACACACACATACACACACACACACACACATAAATGTATGCATACATATACATGTACACATACATCCATATATATATATATATATATATATATATATATATATATATA
>NC_068982.1:58586046-58591599 GCF_001194135.2 Octopus bimaculoides | reverse complement strand
TTTTTTTTTTTTTTTTTTTTTTTTACCTTTCTGAAACAAGAAAGAAAAACCGTTACATATTGGAGTGAAAACACACATAAAAAAAAAAATAGAATGAGAAAATAACAAAAAAAGACATTAAAAATTGTGAATATTTGCATGGATGATGGCTTTGATGACTTTGGTGATAATGATGATGATGATGAGGTTGATCAGGATGAAAATGATGATGACAATGATGGCTGAAATTTTTCATCAGCATCAGCATCATCCTTACCATCATCCTCCTTTCCACCACCACCACCATTACCACCACTGTCCTCATCATCACCATCATAACAACTTCTATAACCACTAAATACCATTACAATAATCACAACCATCTGTACTATTTATTGCCCTGACCTGGCCAAAATCATCATCATCTTTTAAATAAATTTCACTTTCCCATGCTTGCATGGGTCAGACAGAATTCATTGAGGCAGGTTTTTTTATGACTGATGCCCTTCCTGTCGCCAACCCTAACCTGCTTACCACCATATATCATATTTTCCCACAGCTGGACATGTTTCCATGGAAGACTGGAAATGAGTGGCACCACTTGTATGACTGATGCTCTTTACAACTATCATGTAATGTCCAGGTAAGAAGATATACAACCTTCTCTTGTTTCTAAACAAGTTAATATTCCCCATATCAGGACATATTTTCAGTGATATTGGTTTATAACTGTCACCCAGTGTCCAAACACATGCACACATTCATACAAACTCACACATGATGAATTCCTTAAAATTATAAATTTATAGATTTTTATAACATCGATTCATTTGCATTAAAAAGTTCTTTCATGCTGCTGCTTTCATTTCATACTTATGGTTCTTGAAAATATAATATTTGAACTTGTTTTATTATATCAAATATTTTGATTATGTCTTGGATTTTGCTTCATAGTAACAATTATTTAAAGCATAACACTCAAGCTTGTTACATTATGTTAAAGATTTTGATTATGTCCTTGATTTTATTCCATACATACTTAAATTATGGTAAGCGTAACACTGAAACCTATTTAAAAAGAATACTATTATAGATGAGAGTTAAGGTATTTTAAAGCTGAAACAAGACCACTTTATTTACCTTACTGTCAGACCAATGACAAGAACTTGAAATATTAAATTCGGCACTCCTTACATCAACTAAACGTATTGAACACCTGTATGGAATGTTCTATGGGCTTGTAGATATTGACATTTTGACTGTCCTTATATCCTGTACTTTACTATAATTTAGATAGTCATGTAGTTTTATATTTAACATCTCCCTGTTCCTTTATTTCTCTTTCAGAAATAAGTTTAAGGAAATAGTTCACAAAGTTTATTCATTCAAAATATGGCACAAATGTGAATATAATACCTAAGCAGTAAAAGTTTCCAATTTTGTCACAAGGCCAGCAATTTATGAAGGGGCTGGGCAAAATTCAGAGAGTTACTTTCTTTGTTGGTGACAAAAGTCCTCCCCTTCAGAATCAAAGGCAAATTGTAAGATGTCTGTGTTTAGACACTTTGTAATTTGGTTGGCTTTAAGAAGGGCATCCTGCCATAGAAACCATGCCAAAGCAGACAATGGAGCCTGGTGCAGCTCCCTGGCATTCCAGTTCCTGTCAAACCTTCCAACTCATGCCAGCATGGTAAACAGACATTAAATAATAATGATGATGATGGATAAATCAAATGCAGTGATCTCGGGGCATGGCCAGTACTTATTTTTTCAACTCTGTAAAGAAGGAAAGGCAGAGTTGACCTTGGTGGAATTTGAACTCAGAACACCAGCAAAAGAGTCTCTATGTGTAGGTTGTCACCCAGTCTGCTAGAAATAACAACCAAATGCCCCTCAGTCATTTAGCATTCAGATTACTCTGTGAAATGTAATGTTTATTTATCTACATCGTTTTGAATTTATCATGCACTATCTTGTAGGGTTGAGATTTTAACTATAGCATTGTTTACTTTTAGAATCACACTGTAAGGTAAGTGTGAGAGGCCAAATCTGGTAGGTTTGAACATAAAACAGGTAGAATATTTGAACCAGACATAATTGATTTAAATGTTAAAGGGTTAAACTGCACTTTGCTGTTTTGGTGAGAAAGAAAATGCTATAATGGATAACATCATTGTCCCCCCCACCCCCACCCCAAAAAAAAACATACCTATTATTTTTTACATGTTTCACTCATTAGATTGTGGCCATACTGGGAGATCACCTTGAAGAATTTTAGTCACAGGAATCAACTCCAGTACTTTTTTTAAATAATCCTGATGCTTATTCTATCAGTCTCCTTAACAGAAACCTTAAGTTATGGGGACATAAATACATCAGCAACAGTTGTCAAGTAAAGGTGGGGGACAATCAGACACACACACATATACGATGGGCCTCTTTCAGTTTCCATCCACCACACCCATTCACACGATTTTGGTCACCCTGAAACTATTGTAGAAAATACTTGTCAAAGTTGCCACGCAGTGGGTCTGAACCCAGAACTATGTGGCTGGAGGACAAACTTTTTACCACACAGTCACAGCCATGGATATGGTGATAGCTAGAATGTTATTTGATCATAATTCTGTTTAATCCTGACCAGTCTAGATCAAAACAATAACATTTGAGTTCTTGTGTTTTTAGTTAGGAATCAAAAATGTGATATTGTCACAAAATTTAATATGGTTTGAAAAATATATATATAAGTCAATAAAACCCGAATTGTTCTTATAGATTTTGTCATCTCTTGCAATTTCAATCACTTTAGTGTGTAATTTACTGTATTAGTACAAATGATGTAGGTGTGATGTCTATTATTAAATCATTAGAAAGATAGACTGATAAACTATATAATTTATAGTCTATGTAATTTATTGACAATATCATTTATAAAGTACGTTAATTTATAGCCTCACAACAGACACCACAGATAATGACAGTAAGATAGAATTTCTTTGTCAGTTATCTATCACTTTGCAAATTTATGTAATTGTTCAGTCAGACAAACAACACATCGCCGTGAATGAGTGTGTGATACATATGTACCAGGGAAAACTTATGAAAGGGTCTTGAGAATAGCCTTAAAATCTGAACTTTAAATCAACAGTAATGGGGTTATTAGCTACTTGTTATTTGTTGTTGTTGATTATTATGATGGTGGCAGTGGAGATGATGATGACAATGATGATAAAAAGGTGACATAATAGGGAAAGGACAGACTACATAATTTATTTTAGTTTTTGGTTTTCAGTTCAAAGATCCAAAGATTCTTAGGTACAGTATACTTGTAAAGGCACTTACAGAAGATAGATCTTGTTTTTTTTTTTTGGGGGGGGGGGGTTAGGGTTAGGGTTTGGGGGTTCTCTAGGGTATTACTGATATAAGTGAAGTTAAATCACTAAGAAATCAAACAGAACTGAACTCCAATCTGAGGAGCATTTAGCATTCTGAGTTCCAAATATTGTTTGGATCAGTACTGCCCCCCCATCTCTTCAAATTTGATAAAACAATTCATTTATGACCAAAGCAAAAGTTAAGTATATTTTGGTGAAGCTGGCTATCAAGTCTAATACTCGAGTGGTTCTTATACAGTCAACCCTTGAAGGATGGAAAGCAAATTTATTTGTTTAATTACTCAAAAATACAAACTTGAACTTAGTTGATCTATTAAAAAGCTAAAAAATTCACAACTAGCTACTCAGTTATTCTACTCAATTAATCACAAATACAAGACACAGTGGGGAGAAATACTACAAGGTATTTTTTTCCGGATGCTTTAATGATTCTGCTGTCCACTAACCCATATTAATAATAGCATTTAGAATAAAAGTACAAAGTTTGAAATTTAGTTGTTTTTGTTCAACTCTTTAGCATAATTCTTATTTATTGATATTGTTTTGAAATAATCAGGAATTATCTTGTACCTTCGAGATTTTGATGATGTGATTGTATATTTCTTTAGTGACATTGTATGGTAGGTGTGAGAGGCCCAATCTGATTGGTTTGAACATAAAACAGGCAGAATATTTTGGCCAGTTTGGGCTGGTTTAAATACTATGATATCATAACTGCAACTTCTCTTAATGTAAGATGTATGTAGTAAAAATTGTCTGTCCTTGTTTGGAACCGAACCTAAGTTTTCTCCTTTGCATATAATAGACCAATTTTTTTTTATCTATTCATCAGCTTATTTTTGTTTACAACCAAAAAACATTCAGATATATATCAATGTGGTTTAATCAAGTAAGCATGATCAAAATAAATTGTTAAAAAACAATATCTAAAAATAATAGCAGAATAAAGAACAACAAAAAATCCCATAATCTTATTTTGTTCATGTCAGAAAAAAACATTTTTTAATAAAATATAAAATATTATCTTGATTAATAAATAATTTAGAAATACAGATGCAATTTATATCGCAAATGTATGTCAAAATATTTCTTGAAATCCCTCAAGACTTTCAGTTTGTGTAATTGCTTTGAACACATTCTCATCAGCATCTTCTTATTTTCATTTTTGTGGTTCCAAAACCAGAATTCTTTGTACATAATTGAATGAAGTATTTCACATGTAAATTTGACACAAATTCTCTAATCAAATCCAAATGGTATATCATAATACAAATGTAATATATAAAGGAAAGTCCAAATAGAAAGAGAAAAAAAATTGCCATTTTTGTCTAATGGGTGGATGTTTAAATCCTAGAATTCTTATATGACACTGATTTAGCCAATCAGGTGTCAAGATTTTAATTTAGATTCAGAAGAGAATACTCATTGTTTTTAATCAAAACTTATCCTTTTATGTTTGATTGATCTGAACAGATGAGAATTTATCCTAAAACTACATGTATTGCATCAGATATGTTCATTTATAAATTTGGATTTTGAGAATTTGCAGGGTAAAGGAGAAAGAGATTATATAAAATTTGTTATGGCAAAGATTCTTAGAGATCTACATAGAACTAAACTTAAGACATTTTTTTCATTCATTGTTTTGCTTTTTGTTTTCTGTTTTTTTTTGTATATATATTTTATCTATTACCTGAAGGTATACAGATATGGTTGCATGACTTGCTTTGATGGATGTGTATTGCTGGACAAACTCCACATAAACGCATATATATTCATATAAGCATGCATGCAAATACACACACACACACATATATACCTATAAATGCACATATGCATGTGTCATATGTGTATACACATACATGTATGCATATGTGTTTATAAATATATGTATATAGATATATATATATATATAGAGAGAGAGAGAGAGAAAGATGTATATATACATATGTATGCGTGTATATATATATATATATATGTCTGTGTGTGTATATATATATATATATATATATATATATATATGAATCTATAAATAGACATAAACATTAAATATATATGTATATATACTTTATATATGTGTGTATTTATGTATGTGTGTGTGTGTGTGTATATATATATATATATATATATATATACATATTTCATACATATATCTAAGTATATATATGCATACACACAC
>NC_068982.1:58577376-58585396 GCF_001194135.2 Octopus bimaculoides | reverse complement strand
GTCCCACTGCATGGCATCTTGGGCAAGTGTCTTCTACTATAGCCTCAGGCCGACCAAAGCCTTGTGAGTGGATTTGGTAGACAGAAACTGAAAGAAGCCCGTCATATATATATATATGTATGTGTGTATGTGTTTGTGTGTCTGTGTTTGTCCCCCCAACATCGCTTGACAACCGATGCTGGTGTGTTTATGTCCCCGTAACTTAGCGGTTCGGCAAAAGTGACCGATAGAATAAGTACTAGGCTTCTAAAGACTAAGTCCTGGGGTCGATTTGCTCGACTAAAGGCAGTGCTCCAGCATGGCCGCAGTCAAAAGACTGAAACAAGTAAAAGAGTAAAAAGAGTAAAAGAGTATATATATAAATCACAAGTGTGGCTTTGTGTAAGAAGCTCACTTCCCACCATTTGGTCTTGAGTTCAACTCCACTGCATGGCAGCTCGGGCAAGTTTCTTCTGCTATACCCCTAGTCTGACCAAAGCATCATGAGTGGATTTGGTAGATGGAAAGAAGCCTGTTGTGTATATACAAGAATGTTGTTGATAGTGAATTTGAAATTTCAGCCAGGTAAGCCTTCATCAGACTGTCCGACTATACCATAGATGGCCAAAACTTTGAAGTCACTATCAACAACATTCTTGCATTAAGAATTTGTACTCTATGTAAGTATAGATTGTGGAGGCGCAATGGCCCAGTGGTTAGGGCAGCAGACTCGCGGTCATAGGATCGCGGTTTCGATTCCCAGACCGGGTGTTGTGAGTGTTTATTGAGCGAAAACACCTAAAGCCCCATGAGGCTCCGACAGGGGATGGTGGCGAACCCTGCTGTACTCTTTCACTACAACTTTCTCTCACTCTTACTTCCTGTTTCTGTTGTGCCTGTAATTCAAAGGGTCAGCCTTGTCACACTGTGTCACGCTGAATATCCCCAAGAACTACGTTAAGGGTACACGTGTCTGTGGAGTGCTCAGCCACTTGCACGTTAATTTCACGAGCAGGCTGTTCCATTGATCGGATCATCTGGAACCCTCGACGTCATAAGCAACGGAGTGCCAACAACAACAAGTATAGAGTAGTCCATTAGATTAATGTAAAATTGTTTTTATTATAAACTAGTTTAAAAGCCACACATCATGTGGACTTTAAGTTGGCTCCTGTGGAGGGCTAATTGGGTGAGTGACCCAAAACTGAAGAGAGCTAAATAGCATGACTATAATGACCATATGTCCTGGTGGTGTTTGATTAGAGGTTAAGGATGGATGAGAATTAATTCTGCGATGCAATTATTCTATTGTTCCAGTCCCAAGTTGAATCCCAACTGCTAGCCAGTTACTCCCAAAGTTCTTATCTCAATGTAGAATTAACGATGTGAATGTCATTTATCTCCATTTATCTCCCCCTTGATCTCTGACATCATTTGATAAATGCCAACCAAGATGGCATGAACCAGCCAAGCTTAACATGCTAGAAATAGCAACCCAAATGCTTTTAAATCAGATCTTGGTGCTGGATGTTCAAGAACTAAAATGAAGAGTAGATTTTCAATCCCAGGATCATCCTGATTCCAAAAAGGTCTAAAATGTCTATGTCAGGTAAATGTAGACTAAGATACAGGGGTCCCAGAGGGACAGACAAAATTTCACTGTTATTAATATTGATGAAGATATAAGCAAACATTATTAAGTGTGTGTATGAATGTATGTATGTCTGTGTATGTCACTGTCGTACATGCAGTTTTCATTGTTTCCAGTTTTCCATGAAAGCATATCTGGCCATAGGGAGTATTACCTTACTGCAAAACAGATAAGGGCTGGTGACAGATAAGGCTATAGAAACTCTGCCTGACAGCGTGAACAAACTCTGTCTGACCCACGCAAGCATGGAATAGTGGATGCTAAACAACGTTGATGGAGATGATGATGATGATGGGTGTGTGTGTGTGTATGTGTAAAGGTGCACAGTATGTAGAATGTTGCATTCATAATGACAAGATTATGGTTTTGATTATCAGGCTAGCAGCACATTGTGTTCTTCAACATATTACTTTATTACATGTTGCTCCAGTCCATTTGGCTATAAATAAAATAACCCTGTGATGAACTGGCATTCTATTCAAGGGCAACATTAGCCTGCTCACCTGGCCAGAGTATGGCAATGTTTAAAAGCTACAACAATACAAAGAAACGCATTGTGACTAGTGGTGTATAACAGCATCCAATAATCTGGTCATTAATGTGATACTATGATATATATATATATATATATATATATATATATATATATATATATATATATATATATATATATATACATATATATATATATATATATTTTTTTTCATAGACTCTCCCATCATTAGACAACATATGAGGGTTCTACAGTTTCCTGCTGGACAACCAGACTGCTGATTTGTTTACTGTGATCACATGTTTGTGTTTACATAAGCTCACTCGATCCATCAAATTGACATTACACCTGTACACTACATGTGCATGATGTGCCACCAGTCAGATGATGAAGTAATCATAGAGCAACATGAAATGAAGTGTCTTGCTCAAGAACACAACACAGTGCCCAGTCTAGGAGTTGAAACCACAACCTCACAATCGTGAGTGCAACACTCTAACCACTAAGCCATAGTTAAATAAGATTCAGGTAAAAAAAACCTTGTTGAATGCTATGCAAAGCTCATCCATATTTATTGGCTACCTGATGTCATCATACAGTAGAAAAGCTCCTGCTATTGGATATACATCAGGAATTTCATAGTATCAGTAGAGTTTATATAAATAGATAAATGATAGAAAATGGAATGAATGACATTCTTTATCTAAAATCACTACAATTGTTTCGACACATTTATTGGATCAATTGTTGTCATTTTAAATAAAATATGTCCTCCTCCTTCATTCCATTTTGTATCATTTATCTATCCATCTATCCAGATATATATTTATATGTATCATCATCATCATCATTTTTTTTTATGTGCCTTATATTTTTATATTTTTATTTTATTTTTTATTCTTATTTTATATTTGTATTAAAATTTGGCAAAATTCATGTATTGAATTTTGAAAATCTCTGAAGAGGCCTAGCGAATCATGCATGTACCCCCATTACATCATTTTCATCTGCTAATTACTCCAGCGTATGGGAGCTATAGAGATAGAATGGGGCATGCCAACGCTAGGCCGAAACAGCTGTAAGATTTTGTCCCTTCTCCAATTGCTAAATGTCCTTTAAATTTGAAATCGTTGATTTGACATGGTATGTCATAAGTGTCTGTATATTGTGTTTTTTGTCAATTTAGTTATAAAATAAACAGATTAATCAACGGAATACAGTGTCTGCAAGTTGATGAGTACCTCATATTCCCCTCCATTTTCTTATTGCTATATATATATATATAATCCAAGAGAGTTAGGGGTTGAGGATTCAACCCACTAAGGGATAGTATCTATCCAATATACTGCTGGGAGGGTACCCAATTATTGTTACACTAGTGTTATACCAAGTGCAATAAGTGTGTGCGGGTGAAAGGGGGTTATTTTACCCTAAATTTATATAGCAATGAGAAAATGGGGGAGAATATGCGGTATCCATTGGCTTGCAGACAATGTATTCCGTTGATTAATCTGTTTATTTTATAACTAAAATGACAAAAAACACAATATACAGACACTTATGACATACAATGTCATATTAACAATTAAGATTTCAAATATAAAGGACATTTGGCCATTGGAGAAGGGAGTCCTTTATATTTGAAATCTTAATTGTTAATATGACATGGTATGTCATAAGTATGTATGTCATGGTATGTATATTGTGTTTTTTGTCAGTTTAGTTATAAAATAAACAGATTAATCAACGGAATACATTGTCTGCAAGTCAATGGGTACCGCATATTCTCCTCTATTTTCTCATTGCTATATATATATATATATTTGTTCATAGAAAAACATGTAATCGTTACCAATTATAGCAAGAGATTTCACCGCAAAAAGTCTAAAGTAGACTCCTTAAGGATCGTTCTCCTTGGTTATATATCCAAAGTTTTAAATTTAAAAGAGAGTTTTGGCACTAATATCCATTATTATTGAAATTTATTCCTATAAATTATGTTTGACTTAAATTTGACAGTCAAATATAGCCTTATACAGAAATGTTGACATAGGAATAAATTTCAATAATAATGGATATTAGCGTCAAAACTCTCTTTTAAATTTAAAACTTTATATATATATATATATATATATAATGTGATAGGATTCTCTCAGTTTCCATCTACCAAATCCACTCACAAGGCTTTGGTCAGCCTGAGGCTATACTAGAAAACACTTGCCCAAGATGTCACACAGTGGAACTGAACCCAGAACCATATGGTTGGGAAGTAAGCTTCTTACCACACAGCCATGCCTGTGTAATTAAAGGGATATTCGGCTGCTAGTTCTAGCAGGTCAAACATCCATGTTTGTGTGTATCTGTATGTCACTGTTTGATGTTGCATATGTGAGTGTTTTGTGTGTACATGTGTGTGTGTGTGTGTGTGTGTGTGTGTGTGTGTGTGTGTGTGTTTGTGTGCGTGTACATGCATGTCAGTCTGTAGAAAAAATATAGAAATAATATAAAACAAATTTTTAGCAAATTGACAATATATCACTTGTTTAATTTTTATTTACAGGCCAAAAAACTAAATATTTTACTTTCAAAAGTGATAGTTATGTGGTGGCTATCAATTAGTGGGTGCGGACAGAAATGTCACAAATGATAAATACATCTTTAATTTCAGTTTTCAAAGCAAAGTCTGATGAATATAGAAGAGACTTACTGTCAACTTCATATTACACTTGTCTGTGTCCAGCTAGCTTTCCAATTATCTCTCATACGAAATTGGTGATGTATGAATATTACATACTTATTTTATTTATCTAACAAAGTGAAAATATCCATTTCTGATATGTCCTCACAAAACATAACATTGACAGAAATTTTAAAATAACAAGATTTAGTTTCAGAGTCACTAGTTATTTATATTAGACAAATTGATTAGTTGACGAGCTTACACCCCACCCCCACCCCACCACCACCGCATTCTCATCACCACCACCATGTTATTCACTATTTCCAGCAACCTTGCCAAGGCCAGAACTAATGACAAGACTTACTACCATATTATGTCATCCAATTTCTGTTATCTTTGAGAAATATTTTCAATGATAAAATATTTTAAATTCCTAATTTACAATCTTTCCATCCATCTATCCCTTCTATAAGTCACCTAGAAAGTCACAAAAATAATAACATGACAAAGCAGGTTTGTTTCTTCTGCACCACCATCCCCTCCACCACCACCATCCCCTCCACCACTACCATCACTTCCACCATTCCGATCCTAGTTTATTGAATTTAACACATTAGCTTCATATACAGTGGCTCTATGACATAAAATGGTGACTTTGTACTAAACAGTTCCACCATTTCAGAACATAATAAAATGATTCTTGTGTCATATTTTACTTAATGGTACACCCACTCTGTTAGTCATGCTTATGTCAATTATTTCAATCTATATAGACTTGCAATCTTATCTTAGATAAGATGTCAAATCTGTTAGCTTTCACATTATGAGCTCACATGGCATTATTGGCACTTTGTTCATCTGACCTTGTTTAAGACATTTAACTGTTTGCTTGTTTAAACATGTTCATAAGTTTGCCCAAAAGATCTATACTTGTTTTCAGACTTTTAGTTCGCCCTTGTTTCATACATTCTGGGTAATAAAGGGGTATATATATATATTTATGTATATATTAATATTATCTTGGTTAAAAAATTTCAATAATGCAAATATGTTAATAGTTACCAGGGTAGCAAAAATCTCACAGAAACTGGGATATTATACCTGGTTAAGGGGTAGAAATTCCATGTTAAAGTGATGTATTTTGAGTTGATATAAAGAATAATAATAAATGGAGCAAAACACATGTAATCAATAAGTTATATATATATACACATACATACATACGCACATTTATACAGGGTGCAGTGAATAAACTGTCGTTTAAATTATGCAAAAATGAAAATAACACTGACATCTCATTTTAACAGATATATTTACCAAAATTACATAAGAATATCTTGAAATACTAAAGAGTAAATTTATTCAATAAAATCACCATTGACTTCAATCGGCCTCCAGACAACTTCAGAATCTCCTGGACGGTTTCCTTGTTTAAGTTAGTGAATGCTGCCTTCAGTTCATCTTCGGTGTTACAAGGAGTTTTGTTGGTCTTTCTCTCAACTGTACGCCATGCACAATAACCAAGGGGGTTGGAATCCTGGGAGTTAGGTAGCCAGATGTTAGGGGTGATGTGGTTGCCGAAATTGTCTGACAGCCATGACTGGCTTCTCCTGCTTGTGTGGCATAGTGCAGAGTCCTGTTGCCAGACACAGGGTCTTCCAGCAGCCACCCTTTTGACACAGGGCAGCACTACTGCCTCCACTCACTTGATGTAGGCCTCTATGTTGAGTGTGAGGCCGTGTGGGAAGATGAATGGAGGCATAACGTTGCCATCACTAGTGATCACTCCAAACACCATGATGTTGACTGGATGTTTGGTTTTTATCACTCTCAGTACATGTCCTCAGATTGACACCCAAACACTCTGAAATATTTGTACTAGAGCTTTGGATGTGAATGCCAAACAGTACAGCATGTCATTTCCAGATTTCTGGCAGAGTGAATAGTGTCATGGTGCTGTTTTTCTCACAGACAGTGCCCTACTGACCCTACTATACTGTGTAGTTGACAAAATCAAAAAATAAACAATGTAGATGCACGAAATTGAAAATATAAAATGGCAACAATTTACCCATTGCATCTTTTATATATATACATATATATCCAAAGTTAGGGAATGGAATATATAAAATCGAGGCTATATATATTTCCTAGCCAGCAGAACCTCAGTAGTAGTGATTACTCAAAACTCGTGTTAACATACGACCGCCTGATGACAATGTAACAATCATTTGACTAAGGTATCTTTGACCTGATGAGTAGTGGAGTACCCCGTGTTTTGGGTAATTATTACTTCTGAGATTCTGCTAGCTATCAAACATATGTAGTCTGGATTTTATCTACACTATTCCCTAAATTTGGATTTTTATTTACATACACAGCAACCCCAGTTGCTAACCATGAACTATAAAATCACTCTTCTCAGCTTACCATACTTTGATATAGAAAAGATCCATGACCTTCCACTCCAATAAACCACTATTGTTCTTGAAAGTTATTTTTTATACTTTCTGCAGACTGCTCAAAGCTTACGAACTTCCTACACCTTGATCCTTGGATCTTACCTTTATGCACTAATATATATATATTTATATATATTATTTTATTTTATTTTTATTACTTTTACTTGTTTCAGTCATTTGATTGCACCTATTCTAGAGCACTGCCTTTTATCAAACAAATCAGCTGCAGGACTTATTCTTTGTAAGCCTAGTTCTATTGGTCTCTTTTGCTGACCTGCTGAGTTACAGGGACGTAAACACATGAACATCAGTTCTCAAGCAATGGTGGGGGGACAAACACAGAAATACATACATACATACAGACACACATATATATAGGGGGAGAATTCACAAAAAAAAAAGACAGGTGGTGTAGGCAACAAACAGATGTATTAGTTTAATGCTCAGGAAGTGAAAAAGTCTTTAACATTTCGAGCCTACGCACCTTCGACAGAAAGGAAAACAGAAAGAAACAAGGGGAGAAAATATATACAATAGGCTTATTTCAGTTTCTGTCTACCAAATCCACTCACAAGGCTATAGTAAGCCTTGAAGAAGATCACATGTCATGTGTCTACTAAGACCGAATTGAGAATTATTCGGTCTTAGTAGACACATGACATGTGATCTTCTTCTAGCACATTAGCAGTCCACCTAGTGGCCTCCTTTATATATATATTTTCATTTTATATATATATATATATATATATATATAT
>NC_068982.1:58569885-58576183 GCF_001194135.2 Octopus bimaculoides | reverse complement strand
TAATTTATATAAACAGATGGCTTATGATATTTTCAACAAAGATCTTTTATGAAATTAAGAATTTTACAAACTTACTTTATTTTGTAGTGGCAGACAGTCAGTGGTTTCCTCTGAATTATTTCTTATTTTTATAAAAACCTAGTTACTATTAAAGTAGTTGTATACTGCCAACTTAACGTGACAGTCCCAATAAGGGAATATACTACTGCTATTTAGCCTTAAGAAGCTGGACCGCTTCCTGTCGGCCTTGACAGATTTCCTGTGTCCTTATGTTTGCGAGGGGGAGACAAACTCCTCCACCCAGCCTAGCCTGCATTCAGGGACATGTTTCTGACCAAGTTTGCATAGGTCAGACAGAATTTATTGAGGAATATTTTCTCTAGCCAAACGCTCTTCCTGTCATGAATCCTTATCTGTTTCAAAGCGAGGTAATATTTTCCCATGACTAGACAGGTTGACAAAGAATATTGGAAATGAATGACAGACCTCACCAGTGCTAATGCCACATAAAAAGCATCTAGGCCATTTTGTAATGTGGTTGGTGAGGGCATCCAGCTGTAAACACCATGTCAAAACATACCTTGCTGGTGCTGGTACCACATTGTTCTTTGCTATGTGGTTCCAGTTCAGTCTGATTAAGCAAACCTCTGACTGACCAACGACATTCCAGCCATGACTATCCATCATATAGCGTATATCTAGAATTACACTTGCTAACGTTTTCTTCCTTTATATCTAAGATGGCTGAGTGTAATTTTTGAGGAATATTTAACTGTTGTCTCTAGCACATTTAGGGATCACATGGAGAGGTGCAAGTGTGGCTGTGAGGTTCAGAAATTTGCTTCCCAACCACATGATTTCAGGTTCAGTCCCATTGTGTGGCACCTTGGGCAAGTGTCTTCTACTATAGCCCCAGTTTGACCAAAATCTAAAGAGTTGATTTGGTAGATGGAAACTGCAAAAACCTTGTCATATCATCATCATCATCATTTAACATCCGTATTCCACACTGGCATGGGTTGGACTATTTGACAGAATCTGACAAGCCAGAAGACTGCACCAGGCTTCATTGTTTTGACATGGTCTTTACAGCTGGATGCCCTTTCTAACACCAACCCCCTTACAGAGTGGCCCAGGTACTTTTTATGTGGCACCAGCACCAACAAAGCCTGTTTTGACATGGTGTTTACAGCTAGATGCCCTTTCTAACACCAACCCCCTTACAGAGTGGCCCAGGTGCTTTTTATGTGGCACCAGCACCAACAAAGCCTGTTTTGACATGGTCTTTACAGCTGGATGCCCTTTCTAACACCAACCCCCTTACAGAGTGGCCCAGGTGCCTTTTATGTGGCACCAGCACTGGTGAGGTCTGTCATTCATTTCCAATATTCTTTGTAAACTTGTCTAGTCATGGGAAAATATTACCTTGCTTTGAAACAGATAAGAGTTCATGACAGGAAGAGCGTTTGGCTAGAGAAAATATTCATCAATAAATTCTGTCTGACCTATGCAAACTTGGTAAAATGTACATTAAAGTGATGATAACCATCATGATGGTAGAATTTTTCATCAATGGTATGAAATGACCAAGTTTGTTATAATATCACAATACTGACCAGATTTTTAATTATTGTTATACACCACTAGTCACAATGTGGTTTGCATTATTTTAGCTTTTGAATGATGCTATCCTGCTGGCTAGGCAGGCAGGCTAATATTTCCCTGAATGGAACACTAGTCCCTCACAGGGTTACCTATTAGCAGTTGAGTGGACTGGAGTAGCATGAAATGAAGTGTTTAGATGTTAAAAAAAACATGATGCATGGCCAGTCTGGGAATTGAAACCACAATCTTGTGATCATGAGTGCAACACCATAGCCACTAGACCACATGACTTCACAGTTTGTTATAATGTATGAAATCGAAATTAGAGAAATGTGATAGACATGAAATGGCTAATAGTTCCCAAACGACCTGGAGCAGAGGGGAATTCTTTTAGTTAGGAAAAAGGTATGAAGATCTTGGCTGCTATATATAGATGTTCTGTGATGAGATTATAAGGGAACACATTCAGGTACAACGAAACAAAAAGAATAAATAAATAAAAATAAACAAAAATAAAATAAAATAAAATATAATAATAATAGTAAAGAAATAGAGAACAAAATGAAAGCTATTCTGAGACAGGTATGTCAGTAATTTTGTCTCAGACATAATTCCATTACCATTACACCCAAATTCCACCTTGAGTCAGTAAGTCATTCAGTCATTAAAATTAGGGTTTTGTCTATCTTTGGTAGCAAAGCTCTAATTTTATTATTATTATTATTATTATTATTATCATTATTATTATTGCTATGATCAGTATCATTATTATATTTATTATTATTATTATCAACATCATCATCATTGTTATTATTATTATTATGAACATCATCATCATCATTGTTGTTATTATTATTATTATCATTATTATTATTATTATTATTATTATTGTAGTTGTCGTTTTGATTGCTGCCTTTGCTTCAAGCCAAGTGTAGCAGTGTGAAATCTGTACACATCATTTACGATTCTAAAAACTTCATTTTAACCACTCGACTGACTTTCATGGCTAATTTCCTCACACCTTGTTTACTTTTATTATTATTATTATTATTATTTGTTTTTTTTTTTGCTTTTTTTTTGGCGTGTTTCACTTGTTTGCTGCAGTTGTTTCTGTTGTCTCTTTGATTGTACGTGTATATTTCTCTCATTCCCTTTTTTTTTTGTTTTTGTTGTTTTTGTTGTTTTTCAATGCATCGTGGCCAGCCAGCCAAGCTTAGCAGGAATTACTGATGACATTTTGTATCAATGAGGAGACAGGAAATTTTATGAAGTGATAAGCAAAAAACAGGGGAAAAGGGAAAGGAAAAAAACAAAATAAAAAAAAACAAGAAAAGAAAGAACAGGGACGGAAAATGGTAAATATGCATGTATTGCACATTTAGCATCTAAAGTCCAAAGACTTGAGGCAGGACTTTATTTGACATGAATAGAAATATATAAACTGTAAAAGAGAAAACATACATACATATGTGTGTGTATGCATATGTATAACATATATATGCAATACATATATTCACATATATGCATATATATGCCTGTATATATATGCATATATATATATATATATATATATATATGCATTATATATGTGCATTTATTTATGCATATAAATATGCACATATATGTGTGCATATATATGCATTATATATGTGCACATATATATGCATATATATATATATATATACACACAAACACAAACATTCATGCACATGTGCATATATACATATATGTCTGTGTGATATGTATACATTTGTACATAAATATATACACACTGACATTTATATTGTATATATATACACCCTTCACACATTTATATAACATACATATTTACTTTCAAAAACAGATTTCCTTAGCATGATAATGAAATCTGGAAGATCAAATTGGTCTCATTGTATTTAACATAGTTTTCACACTAAACACTTAGATTTGTATATCCCTTAAGACAAAAGTGGTGATGGTAGTAGTTGTGGTGGTGGTACTGGTGGTGGTGTTAGTAGAGTTGGTGGTGATAGTCCTAGTACTGGTATTTTTGTTTGTTTTTTGTTGGCAATATTTGTTTGTGGTAGCAGCATCTCATCCATCGTTATGCTCTGAGTTCAAATCTTACCAATGTTCACTTTACTTTTCATTCTTTCAGGGTTGATAAAATAAATACCAGTTGAGTACTAGGGGTGGGTTCGATGTAATCGACTTAGTCCCTGCCCTGAAATTGCTGGCCTTGTGCCAAAAGTTGAAATCACTATTTGTTGGTGGTAGTGGTTGTAGTTGGTAGTGTTGTCAGTGGTGATGGTCGTGTTGATGTATGTAGTGGTAAGGCAGTAAGTTGGCAGAAACGTTAGCATGTTGGGCAAAATGCTTAGCGGTATTTTGTCTGTCTTTACGTTCTGAGTTCAAATTCCGCTGAGGTCAACTTTGCCTTTCATCTTTTTGGAGGTCGATAAATTAAGTACCAGTTGCGTACTGGAGTTGATCTAATCGATTGGACCCCTCCCCCAAAATTTCAGGCCTTGCGCCTAGAGCCGAAAAGGATGTATGTAGTGGTAAAGCAGTGAGCTGGCAGAAACATTAGCATGTCGGGCAAAATGCTTAATAGTATTTTGTCTGTCTTTACGTTCTGAGTTCAAATTCTGCTGAGGTCAACTTTGCTTTTCATCCTTTTGGAGGGAGATAAATTAAGTACCAGTTGTGTATTGGAGTTGATCTAATTGACTGGACTCCTCCCCTAAAATTTCAGGTCTTGTGCCTTGAGTAGAAAAGGATGCATGTAGTGGTAGAGGTGATGGTGCAAGCGCTAGTGGTAGTAGTTGTTGCTTTTGTGATGATCTTATTATTCTAAGTGGTGGTGGTCATGTTGGAAGTGTTGGAGATTGTAGTGATGATGGAGGTAGTTTTTACCTTTTTGTTGTGTTTGTGGTTGTTTGGGTGGGTGATGATTGTGGGGATGGTAATTTTCATGGTATTGGTTGCTGTGATTGTGAAGGTGGTGGTGACAGTGTTTGTGGTGGTGGTGGTGGTGGTGGTGGTTAAGATTGTTTTCTTGAAGTAGTGTTGAAAATTGTGGTGGCATTGGTGATAGTGGTGTTGTTGGTTGAGGTGTCAGGGTGCAGTTTTGTTTTTAATTTGTTGATGTTTGTAGTGGTAGTTATTTGGAGGTTGTGACGGTGGTAGTGGTGGTGGTGGTGGTAGGTTTGATGGTATTGATTGCTGTAATTATGGTGATGGTGGTGGTTGTAGTGATTGTGGTGGTGGTGGTGTTTGTGGTGGCTGTGGTAGTTTTGATGCTATTGTTGTGATTATATTTATGTTTGATGGTATTGTTGTGTTTGTGTGAGTGCTTCTGGAGGAGGAGGTGGTGGTGGTAGTGGTGCTGGTTATAGTTGTTGCTGTTGTTGTGGTAGTGGTGGTGGTTGTTTTGATGGTTATTTGTTGTTGTGATTGTAATGGTTGTGTTGGTGTTGGTGGAGGAAAAGGAGGAGGAGGAGATGTTTGTTGTTGTTCTTGTTGTTTTGGTGGTGGTGGCGACAGCGGCAGCGGTGGTGGTGGTGGCGGCAGTAGTGATGCTGGTTTTCTTGACATATTGTTAAAGATTGTGGTTCTGTTGATTGGGATGTCAAAGATAGTTTCCTTTTTGGCATGCTTTGTGTTGCTAGTTGTTTCAGAATTACAATGATGGTGGTGGTGATGCTTGTTATTGTTGTTGTGATTGAGGTGGTGGTGGTCATCAAAGTAGTGTTGTCGATCCAATCGTGGTGCTGGAAATAGTTTCGTTTTTGGTGTATTGGTGCTAGTTCTGGTGGTTGTTCAGGGGTTCTGATGCTGGTAGTAGTTGGTTGTTGTGATTGTGGTGGTTGTATAAGTGATTTTCATGGTGGTGGTAGTGGTGGTGAAGCTGGTTTTCTTGAGGTGGTGTTGAAGATTGTGATGGCTGTAGTGGAAGAAAGAACAAAATTTTATAAGTCAATTTTTCAAGTGTGTAATCCAAACAGTGCAGGATTAAAAATCCCAACAAACCAAGCATTAAATTCTTGATGAAGAAAAACAAAAAAATTCCTCATTTTCTCTCTGACTTCTTCCAATTATGAGGAAGTTTCTATATCCTGGTCATAGTTTTGTCGCCCAATAGCATCAATCTTCATAAACAGACAGTGAAGAAAGTCTTCAACGTCATTGAACCATGATAATTCTTGCCTCCTCTTGTTCTTCTTCATTAATCTTCTGTCTTCTTTTCTTCTTCTTCATCATCATCATCATCATCATCATTATAGTGACATCGCCACTGCTATTATTGTTGTTTTCATTGGTGATGACGATGATGATGACAATGATGCCTTTCTCATCATTGCTACCACAACCATCTTCTTTTCTCATTTTCTTCCTTGCCTTGCAATATATTCTTATCGATTAAAAATCTCAACAAACCTCATCCTCTTCCTCTCTCTCTCCTCCTCTTCTTCTTTCTCTCCTCCTCTTCTTCTTCCTCCTCTCTCTCTCCTCCTCTTCCCTCTCCTCCTCCTCCCTCTCCTCCTCCTCCCTCTCCTCCTCCTCCCTCTCCTCCTCTCTGCCTTCTCCCCCTCCTCCTCTCTGCCTTCTCCCCCTCCTTCTCTCTGCCTTCTCCCCTCTTCCCTCCCCTCCTCCTTTTCTTTATGTATACACACACACATATTTACATATATCTGTATTATATACACAAATG